>NC_058406.1:111348235-111467070 GCF_002201575.2 Neomonachus schauinslandi | reverse complement strand
TTCATCAAGATAAAAAGCTTCTGCACAGCAAAGGAAACAGTCCTAACAAAACAAAGAGGCAACCCACAGAATGGGAGAAGATATTTGCAAATGACACTACAGATAAAGGGCTGGTATCCAAAATCTATAAAGAACTTCTCAAACTCAACACCCCAAAAACAAATAATCAAGTCAAAAAGTGGGCAGAAGAGATGAACAGACACTTCTCTGAAGAAGACATACAAATGGCTAACAGACACATGAAAAAATGTTCATCATCATTAGCCATCAGGGAAATTCAAATCAAAACCACACTGAGATACCACCTTATACCAGTTAGAATGGCAAAAATGGACAGGGCAAGAAACAACAAATGCTGGAGAGGTTGTGGAGAAAGGGGAACCCTCTTACACTGTTGGTGGGAATGCAAGTTGGTACAGCCACTTTGGAAAACCATGTGGAGGTTCCTCAAAAAATTAAAAATAGAGCACCCCTATGACCCAGCAATTGCACTCCTGGGTATTTACCCCAAAGACACAGATGTAGTGAAAAGAAGGGCCATATGCACCCCAATGTTCATAGCAGCAAAGTCCACAATAGCCAAACTGTGGAAAGAGCTGAGATGCCCTTCAACAGATGAGTGGATAAAGAAGATGTGGTCCATATATACAATGGAATATTACTCAGCCATCAGAAAAGATGAATACCCAACTTTTACATCAACATGGATGGGACTGGAGGAGATTATGCTAAGTGAAATAAGTCAAGCAGAGAAAGTCAATTATCATATGGTTTCACTTTTTTGTGGAACATAAGGAATAACATGGAGGACATTAAGAGAAGGAAGGGAAAAATGGGGGAGGGAGGTAATTGGAGGGAGAGATGAACCATGAGAGACTATGGACTGAGAAACAAACAGGGTTTTAGAGGGGAGGGGGGCAGGGGGATTGGTTAGCCTGGTGATGGGTTTTAAGGAGGGCACGTACTGCATGGAGCACTGGGTGTTATACGAAAACAATGGATCGTGGATCACTACATCAAAAACTAATGATGTATTGTATGGTGACTAACATAATAAAATTAAAAAATAATAATAATAGAAAAAAATAAAAAATAAAAAATGATTGCGTTCTATGCTATTATTACCTTTTGTTCTGTTTAATTACTCAGAAAACAATGAATCGTGGATCGCTGCATCGAAAACTGGTGATGTATTGTATGGTGACTAACATAACATAATAAAATAAAATTTAAAAAAAGAAAGAATATTTGTAGCTTAATCTTCTTGTTCAATTTCAACAGAAGAGCATTTATAAATTGCAATTGCAATCTTTCCCTATCTGGGTTGCCACTCATATTTCAGAAGTGCCCAGCACACCTCTTTTTATCCATTTATTACACAAACATTTGTTGAGTGCCTGTGTTTCAAAAGGCATTGTGCTGAGTGCAGTGGGAAGCAAGGAGCTGCATAAGGCAGGAATGCTACAGTACATATTATCCACATGTTTGAAGCTTGTGTTGGAGGGGAGGGAGCCTAGGGTCAGTGAGACTCAATGGAAGGCACAATCATGAGCTGCCAATATGCTAAATTGGTGCGTATAAAAGAGGAAGAATCTGATTGGAAATAAACATGGGTGCAGGATGGGGCGCCTGGGTGGCTCAGTCGATAAGCGTCTGCGTTCGGCTCAGGTCATGATCCCGGGGTCCTGGGATCGAGCCCGGCGTCGGGCTCTCCGCTCCGCGGGAAGCCTGCTTCTCCCTCTCCCACTCCCCCTGCTTGTGTTCCCTCTCTTGCTGTGTCTCTCTGTCAAATAAATAAATAAAATCTTTAAAAAAAAAAAAAGATGGGTGCAGGACTAGAGGCAGGGACAAGTAGCAGATGATGAGTCTAAGATTTAAGACTGGGTGCCTGAATGCCTGTGATACCAGCTGCCTGAATAGAGAATTCTGAAAGAGAAAGTGTCTTGAAGGTGGTAAGGGAAGGGCAGATAGAAGGAAGGACACAAGAGAGGCAGAGAATCTGTATAATGCAGTGAGTCCAAAACCGAATAGGAAAGTTTCCAAAAGTAAGGAGGGCCAACACATCCAAACTCTATAGAGAAGTCAAAGAAGATGATTCCTGAGAAAGACAACTGGTAGGTGAATACTTGCTTATGCAAAGCAAAAGTGGGGCTGTTCAAGGAAAGGATTGGGGGAGCCACAGGTGGATGGCAGGTCCCAGGTACCTGGCTATTATTACTAACAGCAAAAGAGCCTGCCAGATTGTCTGCTTTTCAATCCAGGGTGTTATTACCTATATGTCTCCAGGCCTTACCTAGCTTAGCTTAAAATCCAAAATCCATATCCCTTCATCTGCCATGTGTTGCCCACCATCTGGTCCCTGTCAACCTCCAGGTCCTGAACCTTGTGGTGATTCTGTTGTTAAAGACTCAGTGCCCCCCAGAGAGCTGCTCCTGCTACCTCACTCCCTGGATCTACTGAGTGGATATGCTGAGTCAACACTGAACTGTTTGGAGGTGGCTCTTTGCCAAAGGCCCCTAGGCCCCTGACAATATTTGTGGGTCTTCACAACATAGTTCAGCCATGATGTGATAAGTTCTTTACTCAGTGACATGGGTTCCAAGACAGTGCTGCTTTTCTTGTCACCCCAGCTCAAAAGACACTTCTGTGGTAGCAGCTCATTCAGTCTGTACAGTGTGCTTTACATTCAGAGCGGCTCTTATCCCAAGCTTATGTGTTCTGCTCTCTCTTTGCTTAAAGTGAGAACTTTCAAGAAATGTTTCTGTCACTGCTACATGTAGATTCTCATGGGTCACGCTCCCACTACCTCCCGCACTGGCCCCTAGGGGTCTGAACTGTAGGCTGATCTCCATTGCCTCTAGCTGAAACACCCAGGCATATCACCATTATTAGGATGTATATTCAGGGAAATAATATGAGGAAAAGGGATTTTTTTTCCAAAAGGAAAAAATATTTCTAATATGAATTTTACATGATAAAATTTTAAAGGCACAGTTCATTATTGACTATTTGGTTTCCTATCCCACAAACACAGTGCTTACTTGATAGTGAATTAAGAAGAAAACAAACAGAAAGCTTTGTTTTCCTACTAAATATGCTAAATAATGTGTAGTGTCAAATGTTGGTAAGTGTCAGAGATGATTTGATAAAAAATATGACACTAAATTTATATGAAGGATAAAGTCTACCTGTTCTATTTCAATGTTGACATCCCCACCCACTTTTAGGCCTTGAGAAACTGCACTGCATTTATGCTTTTCCTCAGTAGAAAGCCAAGGTTCATTGTCAAATATGGTAGCATTTTTTCCCCAAGTTTTTATTTATATTCCAGCTAGTGAACATACAGTGCAATATTAGTTTCAGGTGTAAAATTTAGTGATTCATCACTTCCATACATCAACAACATTAAGAAGTTGTTGCCTGTGTCCTCCTCTAGGACTTTGATGGTTTCCTGTCTCACGTTTGAGTCTTTCATCCATTTTTAATTTATTTTTGTGTTTGGTGTAAGAAAGTGGTCCTGCTTCATTTTTTTTACTTGTTGCTGCCCAGTTTTCCCAACACCATTTATTGAAGACACTTCTTTGCATTGGATATTCTTTCCTGCTTTGTTGAAGATTAATTGTCCAATAGTTGTATGTTCATTTCTGGGTTTTCTATTCTGTTCTATTGATCTACGTGTCTGTTTTTTTATAGCATTTAGATTAAATTGTTTTTTCTATCAGAGATCAGTTATTCTTAATGTCTGTCTCAATTTTTGCATCCATGGCTCAAATAAGCAAATTTGCTCTGCGTTGAGTTATTTTCCTTGAAAAAATGCAGCAATTTAAATGGGGATAGTAGCAACGGGACTGTCTTCCAAGAGGAATTCATATTGCTGCAGTGAGCCTTCTCTCAGCAATTGGACATTACTTCAGGCTCAAGCAAACATTACTTGGCCACACTGCTCCCCATATGAGAGATCTTGGTATCTCCAAATGTGTCTTTCCCATGTGCCAGAGGGATTCATTTGTCAGTGGGACTGATTTCCCTCAACTGTCCCAAGGGGTCTACCACCCCATATAAACACAGACACACAGAGGCAGGAAGCTAGTTTCCTTTACTGCAAAGAACAAGTTCTGCCTGAGGTCACACCAGATTGAATCGTTTTATGTATGCCATCCATTTCAGCAGTCTTCATTTTAGAACTTGTCAAAATCACGAATTTTTTAAGTTTTGCTGCATCAAATCTGGTGCAAACCATCCTGCTCTCTGACAGGTTTTTCTCAAATCCATGGCACCAAGTTGACATCCTTCAGTTTCACCCAACATTCTAGAAATGCCAGTGTGTTGCCAGTATTATAAGAGGCTTTATAAACCAATTGGGGAAACAACACTAGTCCATAAGAATTTTTAGGAACTCTGCAACAGAGGCCTTTACTCGCTCAGCCCCCTGCCTTCCTGACTCAGTGCCTTATTCTGCACCCACCTCAGTGCCCAAGTCCCCGAGCCAGTGAAATACATTTCCAATCAAATTGCCCCTCTCTCCTGCACCACTACACATCGTAAATGTGGGTTACAAATTATGTCCTTGAATTTCTCCCTTGGCGACTACAGTAGTAATGTGGTTATTTCTACTAATAAAAGCAACAACCATTATTTATTGCTTATTAACTAAGCACTTTGCATAGTCTGAGGACTTGCAATTTCATATTAATAGTCATACTAATGAAATGTATCATTTATAAAATACCAACCTGATACAGATGTTTGACCTGTGGTATATTTTTGGACCCACGAAAACATCTTATGAAGTAGGTAAACCGTCATCCTGATTTTATAGATTAAAAAACATCACCACCACCACCACCAGAAAACCTCTCTGCCCATTTCCTGCAGTCACACACTGAGTAGAGCTGAGGTACAGAACCCAGGCCTCTGTAGCTCCAGAAACCTCTCCTGACTCTCCCTCTATTCTTGCAGTTTATGGTTTGGAGCACTCCATCTTGTTCTTAGGCTTCCTATTCCTTCTTACCCTCTTTGTCCTCCCTGAGCATACTGGTGATCCAGAAATTTTAGCTCTGCTCAAAACCACTGGGGTCTGGTTCATGGTCAGCTGGCCACCAAGGGGCCAGGTCAGAGAGCATAGGCATAACACATACATACATACTAATGTACATGCTCAGTTTTAAGAGCGAAGATAAACAATAGAGACTTTGAAACTGGAATTATATTTTGTACCTGTTTCTAATGATATATCATCATCACTTACAAAAAACAATTATAAAAAGTTTAACCAATACAAATTATTATTTCAAAAATAAAAGTATTATTGGATTATATGGAATATTGAATAAAAACTCATGTTGATTTGTTTGCAGCCCCCCACCTTCAGCACACACATCTCACTCTCACTCAGGCCCACCTTCAAGACACTGAGTGATGTCTGTTGTCTACACTGATCTTATTATCAGCACCTAAAGAAAAGGTCTAAAGCAAGGAATAGGGTGGGACCCCTCCTCAGAATTTACTTGACTCTGGTGTGAGCAGTTGTTGTGATGGCTCCAATTCACAAAGAAAATTCAGCAGGCGTACCTTGTTCTCCTGGTGCAAAAGGTCAGGGGGCCGCGGTGGGAGTGACCGTTCCAGGCAGGTCACTTGGGCTGAGATTCTCTCCCCTAAAGTCCTCAGATGAGCAAGGTCCAGCAGAAGGGAAATTAGAGTTGAGGCGGGGGTCAGAGAGGGGAGGAGTCCAGGGTCCCAGAACCGTGGGCAGACATCAGGAGGTGAGATGAGCTACAGGCTGGGAGTCCTGGATGGGGTGCATGCAGCACTGTGTGTCTGCCCCCTAGTAGCAGTATAGGGCGTGGCCACCACAATGGGAGACTCCTCCTGAGCCCCAAGCTCCTAGGACAGGGGGCCCAGGTAGCAAGAAGGAAATGCAGAAAGTCTCCTGGCAACGCAATTTCAAATTTGGCCTAGGACAAGTCCTACACAGAAAAAGGGACCAGAAATGAACCTTAGCTCTCATTTTTTCCCCCTTCTGTTTGAAAATATGTTCTAAATTTTGAACAATTAGCATTAAGTCTCAGGACACACTATTCTTATCCCTGGAGCTGTTAAGAAAACAGACAAGTAATAAATGTGAGTCTCTTCTATGAGACTTAGAGCATGTTCATAGTACAGCCCCTGAGAAACTTTTCTCTTTTTATTTTTTTGATAACTTCTATTGAACTTTAAGAGTGATTGCTTTTACAGGAAACCCCACAGAAGACATGGCCTAATCAGTTAGACTTTATGTGTCATTTTGGCTAAGTTAGAGTCCTCAGCTATTCAAATGCTCATCGAAGTGCTGCCAGAAGGCACGATGCATGTGTGATTAAAGTCCATAATTAGTTGACCATAAGTAAGGGAAATTCTTTTAGGTAATCTAGGTAGGCCTGATTCGATCAGTTGAAAGACTCAAACTGAGTCTTCCCTAAGGAAGAAGAAATTCCAGCTTGGTCTGCAGCTTCACCCTGAGCCAAGAGTCCCAGCCTGCACTCCTATGAATTTCAGACTAGCCTGGTCAGTCTGACAATCCTGGAAGCTAATTTCTTGCAATAAATCTCTTAATACATCTATCTCCTACTGGTTCTGTTTCTCTGGCTGAACCCTGATGGCACTACAGGTACTAACTGGGTATAGGACAGGGATACCTCTTTCCTGGGGTCATAGCCAGTACAGCCAGGGGCTGGACACCAGAATTGAGGCACTGGAGGTGTGTCGAAGTAAAGTCCAGGTTAAAAAGAGCAGGAAGTCCAAACTGGAGAAAAATCACAACAGACTAGGCAAGGGTTGAGAGCTTCCACATAGAATCAAAACAAGGGAGTGCTTACAAAGCAAAAAAGGGTGAGATTGGGAATAGGAGGACAGTGGTTTAGATCTAGAATAATTCCAGACCCAGCTGGAACTGGGGTTGGTGAATAAGGCACTGACCCTAGGCACAAAACTTAAGGGGGTGCCAAAATCTCAGTCATCAAAATAAATAATATATATATATTTTTAAGATTTTATTTATTTATTTGACAGAGAGACACAGCGAGAGAGGGAACACAAGCTGGGGGAGTGGGAGAGGGAGAAACAGGCTTCCCGCGGAGCAGGGAGCCCAATGCGGGGCTCGATCCCAGGACCCTGAGATCACGACCTGAGCCGAAGGCAGACGCTTAACGACTGAGCCACCCAGGCACCCCAAGATAAATAATATTTTAATACAATATTTTTAAAATAAAAATTAATGCAAAAAATCCATGATGAACAAAATATAAAAATTTTAAATCAAAACAGGATCAGAAAGATCAAAATGCATTCAGTGGCTGAACTGTATGTACAGTGGTCTCTGAAATTGCATTTCTCTGAATTGATGGGCCTGGTTGCTGGTCCCACAGGATTTCGGGGAAGCTGAAGAAGGTCTTACTCAATATTTGGTTCAAAGACAGGAGAGTAGATAGATAACAAAAGTAAGTGGTGACCTAGAAAAACTGCTGAAATTACAGTCAAAAAGCACATTCAAACTGAGGTCATAATCAACCACCTTGATAAGCAATGGGCCAAAGGGGTGGATCTGGAGGGGAGATGAGGGTAAGGAACCCAGTGGGAAAAACAGTGCAGCAAAGAGAGAGGCTGGGGCACCATAAAATTGACAGTTGAACAGCACATAATGAAAAGCCTCCCTTTGTAACACATTATGGGGAAGCATTTTGGAAACTAGTTAGAAACAGCAATATACTATTTGACCGTGACTTGTTTGAAAGTTAACTGAGGGGATGCCTGGGTGGCTCAGGAGGTTAAGCGTCTGTCTTCGGCTCAGGTCATGATCCCAGGATCCTGGAATCCAGCCCCCATCTGGCCGCCTGCTCAGCGGGGAGTCTGCTTTTCTCTCTCTGCCCCTCCCCCTGCTTGTGCTCTCTTTCTTTATCTCTCTCTTTCTCAAATAAATAAATAAAATCTTAAAAAAAAAAAAAGGAAAGTTAACTGAGTCCACATCAAGGCCAGTTAAAATAGTCAAAGAAACTTCACAGAGCTAAGGAGAGGTATTCACATGTTGCATTTTTCCTTCTTTATTCTCTTCATTTCACAAGGATGAAACATTAATGTTGAATATCTGCATAGCTGCACTTTGTTATTGTGATGTATTAAGAACCATCCAAATACAAAATGTGATATAAGCAAGAGGAAGAACTGATCAGGGAGAGATGTTAGGTCCACATGCCAGACACACACACACACACACACACACACACACGTAACATCACCCTATCTGAAAAAGAGTTCTGTTACACGGCTTATTTAAAATTAGTACAGAAATAATATCCTCTCTAATGCACAGAGCTTTATTTATTTAATAGGGCAAAGGCTATAACATTTATTTTTATGAATTTTTATTATTACTGTATTTATTTTATTACTAGAAAATGTAACAAATGTAATGTGTAATCATATAAGAATGTCATTTTATATCAGTTATATTCATTTTGGATAATAAAATCTTAACAAGTAGAAGTCCATGCTATCCATAGGGGCGTGACAGGTTTTGTCCTAAATTTATTTCCTTCAGAAAGTACTTCATATAACCAAAACATGTGAACCTCATAGCAATTTGTACCTACATAATATTGTTTATAGTTAAAACCAAATTTTCAGTAAGATTTCTAAGTAACAATAACAATATAATATATAAGCATTTGACTGAAAACAATCAATTCCATACAACTATTATTATTAGAATGTAGGCAGCCCTTACAATAATAGACCAAATTATTACCCTAATTAATACATAAACCACATGGCCAAGTTGTGAGAGGCCAGGCAGTCACTAGCTCACTGGGAGGATATGTGGTAGACCTAAAAGGCTAAGTTGAGTCAAAGACATTCAGGTTTGGGTGCAGGCTCTGCTCTTTATGAGTATCCAATCTGCCCACCTTAACTTCTCTGAGCCCATTTCCCATATGCAGCATGGGAAGAGTTAAATTAGCGGCCCTGGGTTAGTCTAACGATGATATAAGATAAAATGTCCCTGGCATAAGATCTGACACTTGTAATAATGTTTGTTTCTGCCCTTTGCTGATTGAAGAAAGTGGTAGGAGAAAGCATTTCCTTCATTTCTGATGAGGAATGAATGAGGGCTAAAATATGTAAGCCCTGCATTTCTAAACTTGAAACGCTGGAATTCTGAGAAGTTAGTCATGGTTCTCAGGGCAGCAGATGTCTGATGTCGTGAAGTCCTCTGAGGAGAGGCTTGCTCACAGGGTGTTCAAAAAACCCCAAGAGCCTCATTACCGAGCATGCTTTGGACTGTTGCTCTGGCTTATCCACATTAAAGCACAGAATGACACTAATGACTTTCATCAGGTGTAGCCAAGGTGTAGAGTGCACAGAGCCTTGGGCTCCTAATAAAATAGCTATTTCTAAGGGCATAAAACATTCCACTCATACCTAATAATATTTTGTGTTAATGTTTTTATCACTATTTAATACCCTTTAAATATTATCACTGTTTTTATGAACTGTTTGATTGAATCATGTGATTGAATCTGAATCAAGCAATTGGGGTCAGACCCATTCCAAATAAACTCTCTGAGAGGCCATCTCTATGAGAAATTTAGACTGAAATAATCACAATTATTTTTATATAATAACACAATAAGCATTTGCTAATAAGTATTTAAGAACATTACCATGTAATTTTTTCCCTAGAAAATCAGAACCGGTTTTGAATGTAAACTGATTTACTTATTAGTCTTTAGATACAAGAGGTTTGACTCAAGTTTTTCTTCTTCAGCTCCTTCCCACTGTTACGTGAGTATAATTTACATGAGTATAATTTAAAATTTCTCTGAAGTGCTGAAGCAACCAACAGAGTTGACAAGTGTTGACAAGTCTGTTGAATCAACCCTAGTATAGATTGGCATATGCGGTACTGGAAAAACAATTATCGTATTAATTAATTCACATAGTAAGGAGCTGTGTAAGAGGACACATTGAGTGGGGAAGTAAACCAAGGGTTTTGCAGAGACCAGCAATTTCATTCCAATCTGTGTGACCCAGAGAACTCCCTTTCCTTCTCTAAACTCAACTTCCTTATCTGTAAATGAGGTACTAACTCCACATGTTGTCACAGGGATTACATCATATTGTAATAACTATAGTCTCCTTGCCTCTGCAGGCAGATACAGAAAAATAGTACAATGGTCAAATTTGGTGAGTTATATTCCAGTACTGCTATAGAAGAGAATAGGGGAGGGACATATCATGACAGTGCACTGGATTTTCTTTCATCGCAGCATTAGTCAACACGGTCCTAGTTGCAAAAACTATCATCCAGCTAAGCTAGTTGGGCAAAAGGTGGGGGGTGGAGGTGGGGAAGTAGGAGAGTGGGGGAGGGAGGAGAGGTTTCTGGAATTTTCAAAAACCTTAGGAAAGGTAGGTACAGAGCAGGCCCAGGGCAACGGGAATTAGGGATTATGTTGTCACCAGGAGTCTTTGTCCAGCTTTTATTTGCTTCTCTGTATGTTGATTTCATTCTCTTTTCCACATGGCCAGTCACGAATATGGAAAGGAGAAAAAACAGAATGAACTCTGGGGTGTTGGACTGGAAGGAAATGGAAGTATTATTATCAGTATGACAGGATTTTTAAATAGGTATTTAAGTATACAAATGTGCTTTGTGTTATGTGTGTATTATGCCTGTATGTGTGTGTATGTTTGAGTACATGTGTGTGTCTGTGTGTACATGTGTGTATATGAATGTGTCTGCATCTGTTGCCTGTGTTTTCTTTATTCACCAAGAGAGCCTATAAGCAATGACATTCCAGTAGCAATTAGCACACCTAGCCCCTAGATCTTGGTTGTGATGCCATTAAAAGGAAGCAATCCTCCTTGGAGAGATAGGGCTGGGACTGGGAAAGTACCAGAGGAGCTTAAAATCTAATTGTACCAGAAAGTAAGGAAATGCTAAAAACAAAACAAAACAAAAACAAACAAAAAAACAGAAAGTGGGAATGTATCAAAAGGACCCAAGGACAGCTGAAGTGACTGCTATTGGCCAAATGTTGCATAATTTGAGTATTAAACAAACAATTATTGCCAAAACTTGGAAGCAACCAAAATGTCCTTTAGTGGGTGAGAGGATAAACAAACAGTGATACATCCAGACAATGGAGTAGTATTCAGTGCTAAAAAGAAATGAGCTATCAAGTCATAAAATGACATGAAAGAGACTTCAATGCATATTTCTAAATAAAAGAAGCCAGCCTGAAAAGACTACCTACTTTATAATTCCAACTATATGATGTTCTGGAAAAGGCAAAACTATGAAGGCAGTGAAACAATTAGTGTTTGCCAGGGATTAGGGAGAGAGGGAGGAATGACTAGACAGAGCACAGAGGATTTTTAGGCCAGTGACACCATTCTGTATGATACTATAATGGTGGATACATGTCATTAAAAATTTGTCCAAACCTGTAGAATGTATAACACCAGAGTGAACCCTAATTTAAACTATGGATTTGGGATCCTAATGATGTGCCAGTGATGATTTATTATAATTATAATTATATATTTATTATAATCATCAATTATAATAAATGAACCATTCTGGTGGGGATGTTGATAATGGGGGAAGCTATGCATGTGTGGGGCAGAGGGTATGTGGGAAATCTCTGTACCTTCCACTCAATTTTGCTGTGAGCCTAAAACTGCTCTGAAAAATAAAGTCTTAAAAACAAAAGAACAGTAGGGGTGCCTGGGTGGCTCAGTGGGTTAAGTGACCCACTCTTGATTTCAGCTCAGGCCATGATCTCAGGGTCCTGGGATCAAGCCCTGTGTTGGGATCTGCACTCAGCATGGAGTCTGCTTGTCCCTCTCCCTCTGCTCCTCCTCCTGCTCTCTCTCTCTCAAATAAATAAATAAAATCTTTAAAAAAAAGAATAATAATAGAATCATTTATAACTGGTTGAATTAAATAAAAATTCATAAGATCATACAGATATTAATAAATAAATACATTAAAAAAAAGAAATAGTTGTTCCTTACAGTAGAATGCCAACTAATAAATGTAGAAGTAGTATTGCTTTTTTCCAATATTAGAATAATAATATCCATACCTAGTAAAAATTACAACAGCAAAGAAAAGAATGAAAAGTAAAAATGTTTTTCCCCCACCCATTCCACTACCTAGGAAGAACAGTATTAATAGTTTCTTGGCTATCTTGGCTCTGGATTTCAAATGCTAAAGATATATATATCTTATATTATATATATAATATATGAACAATGAACAATAATGAACAATTGTCTATATATAATGACCAATTATATATAATGAACAATTATATATAATGTGTATATAATTCTTCTTTATTTTTTGAATATTTGTATATACAATTTTTTAAGTTGGCATTTACCATCCTGAAGATAGAGGAAATTTGCCATGGAGGAGGGGCTAAGAAAGTAGAGGTTATCCTTTCTTGTTTATGAGAACCCCAAGCTAACAGAATTCAAGAATTTTCAAAATGTCACACAGCTAGTAAATGCCAGAGCAGAAACTCTGCATTCTTCAAGTTATTTTTTTATGTCCTCATTATCATTAACAGGTGAACATTAAACCATATAAACCCCTCAAACTGGCAGATAGTTGATGCCAACATTAATGCTTTGAATTGTTTTTTTCTTTCAAGTTCCTTTGTGGTCCAAAGTATACATTTACAAAGGTGCTGCTCCATCAATATCTTCACTTTTGAACATACACACATATGTAGCCTGAAAAATGAATATATAAATATAAAAACAAGCCTGGGTGGGTCAGTCAGTTAAGAAATATATATAAAAACACAAAACACATATGCACATACGTATATACATTTAAAAGCATTTATATATGTGCAATAAAAATACATTTAAATGCATGTTCCATGCAGAAAACATTCATTCTTTTAATAATTTTAATATATTTCATTTTTCTCCCCATTTATGTGACAAACTCTGAATTCCCCAGAGTGTCCCAGGTTTACCTCTTACCACCCCCCCCCCCCCCCCTCATGAGTGCCATGAAGAAAGAACTGACCCAACATTTCCCAAGGACTAACTTTTCCCAGTTATGTTCCTGCCATCTGGAGTCACATGAAGCTGCTCTGGAGCACAAATCTTCCAGAAGCGATGCTCTCCTGCCCCCTTTCATCATCCCCTGGAGACAGTCAATATCAAGATGAACACAATGACAATACAATTAAATAAACAAAATATGCCTCAAGATTGGATAAAAATATTAATTAACAGTAAATAAGAATCATCCCTGGCTGGATATAATATCTTAATCACGTTCCATTGTAAATTATAAGGCTTTTGATGAAATAATTAAATGCTTGCATTTCAAATAGCTCTATCTTTACTAGATAAAGTTGTTTAAAATAAGCTTACTTAATATAATTTCCCCTCATATCAAATACTCAAGAAAAATTTCTTATAATAATGTCCCTTCTTCCTACCACCCTCTGCCCCAAACAACAGGAAGATATTAAATATTTTAATTATGAACATTGTTGTTTCCTTCCATATCTTTTTTTTCCCCTAATGGTTCAGCCTAGTTTAAATTCTAGATAATCTAGATTTCTTTCCTAGTTTCTTTTTTACTTCCTTTCCTTATTTTTAACTGACTGTTTTTGCACTCAGCAACTTCTTGTCACAACTTTTTCTACCTGCCACAACCAGCTCCCCGTATCCCTGAATTCCATGTAACTGTACTGTGTGTGTTTATGTTCTAGACCAAGAAGCTGCTAGGAAGGTTGCGCACAAAAATGAGTTAGCAAAAGCTGTTCTTAATCTGCCTCAGGAAGCCCTAATAACGGTGGAGAGCTCAGGTACCCGGATATCTACTCACAATTGGAGGCAGAGCTGCCTGATCCCATGAGGGTCTTCTCCCCTCTAACAAGGTAAAATTTTGCTCCCAGGATTAAATGAATGTGCTCTAAAAGCTTATTCATTTAATGGTTCAATTTCATATTGTTTCTTCAACAACTGTAAATATTAGGGAAAATTCTTGAGATTAACACCAGCATGGAATTCTACCATGAACACTATTCTACAGTTCAGTGCTGTATACAGGCTGATCAAATCTGTCAGTCAGGAAGATCTGGAGAAATCCAAACCACACCTTCACACTCAAGCCTGTTTTGTTAACTTACCTAGAGGTGAATGGTACAAGAAAAATTATCCAGCACTATATTTTTTCAGTTTAAGTGGAAGCGTGCTAATGCTTAGAATGCCACCCATGTCAGAGAGTTGTTTTGATAAGAATTCATCTTAAGTCTTCTTCAGTCATCTTGGCTAATTGGCTGTGGTGCTATCATGTTAAGGCTATTGTCCCAGGCTGGACTGTCTAGAAGCTGAAACTAAAATGAGATTGGCTTGCAAGGTATTAGATATCAAACCTTTTGAGGGGTGAGGAATGGAGGAGGATGCAGGATTGGGCAAAAGTAGACGTCTTTCTTCTCTCTAGCCCAGCAAAGCCTCCACCTACCCCACACGGATCCCTAAAGGACATGCACCCCTTAGAGTTGTCCTGAGAGGGGCCAAAACAGCCAATCTCTTTCCCCACACATTGTCATTGAAAACAAGTACCCCAAAAGGGTATGTGCTTGGGTTAGCAGCGGCAGCCAAGACAGACCTGTAAGAAACTGACATCTGAAAGAGCCTGTTGACAGATGGAGGAGCAAGTACTTCCTCACAGGAGGCTCAAGGTGGTACATCTCTGTACCCACCACAACCACCCTTTGTGCCACATGGAACTACTTCATATGCACTTGGGTGTATCTCTTCCAGGATTTCTTCAGAAGGGAAAGAAAGCTTAGTGGTGTGAACCACATCCCCATTGATGGAGTTGGTCTTCTGGCTGGAACTAATGTTCATTGCCTCTTCATTCTGGGTTTTTCTTCCCCTCACTTACCACCTCCACTGGTCTCAGTAGCTGACATGATGCTATGACTCAAAGCCCCATCCCGGAGTGATCTGAGCTCATAGTCACTGTGCCCTGCTCAAGTTGGGATCACTGCACTTGTCCAATTACAGTCACAATTGGTCAAGGAACGTTAAGAGATATCCAAGTGGGTCACTTGAGTGCCACACATATTCTTCCCTGCCTCATTCTACAATTGTAGCCCCACCTCTGCTTGATGATCTGGGTCAATAATCTGCCAAGATGGAGGCTTTTCTTCCTGCCTACTACCCCTGAGACCCATGATCTGAAGTGCCACACAGCAGTTTTAGCTTGTAGTTAAGTAGCACTCTTGCTGTCCTATGGCAAAGACCAATCCCTTTAGGGGCCAGGACCTCTAACCATCCAGAGCCCAGAGTTGAGGGAAAGGAAAGCACAATGTCCCCCAGTAGATCATTGGAATGATGGCAAGTGGGGTTGCTCCTGTCTTTACTCCTTGGTTCCTCTACTCATACATTATTTTCAGTGGGAATACAATGCCTAGAAAATTCTTGGAGTATAGGGTACATACATAGAACTGATGAATATCACCCCACCTTCATAAAGTGTCTCCCTCAAGTTGGCCCTTTGACTACACCATCAGGAGGCTGCTGCAATGTTCTATCAGGCTGCAGCTTCTGGGTGGTGAAACATGAGATAAACCAGTGGGTCTCATTTTTGTGATCCTATTCCTATGTCTCCTTTGCTCAAAAATGGATTGCTCGGTCTAATGTGACATTATGTGAGATGTTGCGGATCACTTAAAGACCTCAGATAGTCATCCTGGCTGAGATCTTGAAGGCAGGAAAGACAAACATACACCTGGAACTCATACCTATTCTTGTTAGAACAGATCTCTGGTTCTTCCAGGATAGAAGGGATTTGATATAGTTAACTTGCTGCTAAGCAGTGGTTGGTCTCTCTGTAGGAAGAAACTGTGCCAAAGTTACAGTGTTGGTCTCTGTTGCAGGCAAATTCAACATTCCATGACTGCAGAACCTAAGTAAGCCTTTTTAAGTGCGAACCCAGACTGTCGAGCCACTACATAACCTTTCTCTGCCACTCTCTCCCATTCTATTTATGTACCTATCATGCCAGTACTGGGGTGGCCAAGGACTAAGGCTGATGATATCACTTGACCCAATCATCCTCAACTTAGTTGTATAGTGGTGGATGCTTTTTGCTTTTTATTGAATGTTAACATGTGACACAAAGCTTTTCATACTTTATTCCATTCCCAAATGTATATCTATCTCCCTCTACCTCACACCTCCTTGACCTAATTTTCCAATTTTTCTTCCTTCAGGCCCCTGACCAATCACTGCCCATGAATCTAACTTGTGCATCTATTCCATCTTGGGATGCAATATCATTTTTGATTGATTACATTGGCTGGGAGCAGGGGGTAATCACAGATTATCTCTTGGCCTTCCCTATTATAATAGCACTAATTCCATAGGTCAAGAACCCAAGTTGGAAATTGCACCAGCTCCTAAGTATGTGAATCACAGATATACATTTGAGAATGAAGAAATTACTATCAGGTGGGTCTGCAAACCCAGTGGATCCATTTAAGCAGGAAATTAGCCAAGACTGCAATTTTTGCCTAGCTTCCATTTACCCCTACTCAGCAGGGGGATTATGATGACTCTTCAGGCCATTGGATTTTAGTGGTAAACCAGACCCTATAACCAACTCGTTCATATATTCCCTTTTCCTCAGTTAACAGTTACATGATTAAATAGCTTTAGGTGTCTTTGAGGAAGGATTAGGGGAATCATAACCATCTATGCTTGTCATGGCGTTGCAAGGTCCTTCGTCCTGGGGATCCAACTTCCCCTTCAGTTAATAGATTTTAAGTCTAACGCAGATCCAGAAACTGGAAAAGTAATTGTGACTTTATGCAGTGACTGCCTTCAGACTCCTGGCCATCTATCTTTGATTTCTTCTGAAGTACAAAATGAGTAGTGTCCATCTGTCTTATCCTTAGCAGTGCTGGGTTCTATTAACCATCTCTTTGTAGGTCAGTCATCCTTGGTGACCACTCTGACATTACACCTCATTATAATAGTTGCACACATATGACTTCAGGAAATTAAGTGCCACCACTTGGCCTCCATTGCTGCAGGGTTCTATTATCTCTTTTGTTATTGGTGAGTCTAGTTCTGTAATGGCCTCTTCCCAATCAGCCATGGCTTACAGACAGCCATCACTAAATATTTTGGTGCTGCTCCTTGCCAGCACTTTGCTTAAAACTGGTAAATAGTTAGCCTTTGTGCCAGCTCATGGAACCCAATCATCTATGGGCCTTCCAGCCTTACATGGTGTATCCATTCTAATACACCAACTACTTAGGGACTGCTTGGCCTCTGGACAAGCCTGGGCCATGCTTTTTTCATGTTTCTAGCAGCCATCCTAGCACTAAGTCTGCACCATCCCTGGAACTTGTGATAGGGTGATAAATCCAGTATCTAGGTCAAGTGCTCCCAGAACAATGAACTCCCCCCTTTTTCTTATGTTCTACAT
Organism: Neomonachus schauinslandi; assembly: GCF_002201575.2. Classification (NCBI taxonomy): domain Eukaryota; kingdom Metazoa; phylum Chordata; class Mammalia; order Carnivora; family Phocidae; genus Neomonachus; species Neomonachus schauinslandi. The sequence goes on along the minus strand of NC_058406.1, from coordinate 111,449,561 downwards.
TCTGGCCACTTTGACCAAGCACCATCAGAATCCCAAGTAGTCCTCCAGTACATGCTATCTAGGCCCTTGTAGCTGCTGTGAAGTATAACCTGTTTCTCCCTTATCAGGTCTAGCATGCCCCTAGATGAATTATACTATAACTTAACCCTCTTTATAGATCTACTGGCCAGAAGGGAGGTTGGGAGCAAATCCTGAAGTGGATATATATTGTCTACCTACAGCTCTGACATCATTGCAAGGTTAAGATAGCCAATGCAAGAATTGCCTGAATCTTTTATGCTTGTGTGTAATTGTATAGTGAACTTTATTATTAAGCCATATTTAGTTGGTTATTATGTCACTTGCTACCAAAAACAATTTACTGATTGGCAGAACCAAACCTGGAAGGTGAGAAAGAGGTGGCTTCTTGGTTATTCAGATAATATTGGTTAAATTAATGTGTCAATTTCTGAGAATATTACATTCTTATTTATAAATATCAAAATCAAATTTAATGATTTTTTTTTCAATTCCAGCATAGTTAGCATACAATCTTATATTAGTTTCAGGTGTATAATATAGTGATTCAACAATTCCATACATCACCCTGTGCTCATCACAAGTGCATTCCTTAATCCCTATCACCTATTTTACCCATCCCCCCACCCAAATCCTCTCTGGTAACCATGAGTTTGTTCTAGAGAACAAACAAGAGTAAGAGTAAATTTAATGCAAGTGTAAATTTAATGATTTTTTTATTAATTTGATGGGATTTTAGGTAATTTTATTTTATTCTAGCTATTTCTTATATGAGATATTTAAAAAATGTTAAAAATGGTGAAAATTGTGTCATTAAACTCTCAATCAAAATTGTTTTGAAACCTCAGACTATTGGATATAATCTTACTATTTACCTTACTTCAAAACTTACATATCAAATTAATGTCCCCTCTTTTTTTATATTTTTTAGAAAGCTCCTCTTTTTGTCTTTTCTTAGCTTTATTGAGTTCTATTTTATATACAAAAAATTGTGCACATTTAATGTATATGTTTTGATGAGTTTCACCATATGCATGCACTTATGATACCATCATCACAACCAAGATACTAAACATATCCATCATCTCCAAAACTTTCCCTATGTTCTTTTTGTGTGTGTTTTATTGTAAGAACACTTAATGTGAGATGTTATCCTCTTAACACATGTTAAAATAATCAAAGAGAGCAATTTAGCTAATCTAAGCAAATTTTATTTCACACTTCATGGAGTGGACAGTTTTTACTCTCAAGAGTCCAGAGAACCACACAGCAAGAAGCTTTTGCAGAAAAGGCCAGTCAGGGAATAAGGAGAGTCTTTGGCTTAAGTTGATTGGCTAGGTTTGCACATCTGACCTTATTTAGAACAAGGAAATCATGACAGATATTGGCAGTTGGGGATTAACTGGCCAGATATACTGTATTTCTAGTCAAGCACATCACTTATAGGACTAGAAAAGTTATCTAGGTTTCAGCTTGCTGACGTGGCACTCTGGGCAGGAGCAGCTCCATCTTGGGCCTAGAAATGTATTTCAATACATATTTTTAAATGTGCAATACCATATTCTTTTTTTTTTAAGATTTTTGTTTATTTATTTGACAGAGAGAGAGATAGCGAGAGCAGGAACACAAGCAGGGGGAGTGGGAGAGGGAGAAGCAGTCTTCCTGCCGAGCAGGGAGCCCGATGTGGGACTCGATCCCAGGACCCTGGGATCATGACCTGAGCCGAAGGCAGATGCTTAACGACTGAGCCACCCAGGCGCCCCACAATACCATATTCTTTACTGTAGGTACTATGTTACACAGGAGATCTCTGAAATCTATTCATCTTTCATTACAGAAACTTTATACTCATTGAAAAACAATTATCCACTCACCCCTCACCAATCCTTGTCAACCACCATTCTACATTCTACCTCTATGAGTCTATTTCATATAAGTAAAGCCATGCAGTATTTGTCTTTCTAAGATAGCTTATTTTGCTTAGCATAATGAACTTAACCAAGGAGACAAAAGACTTGTACTTTGAAAAGTCTAAAACACTGATGAAAAAATTAAAGCAGACACAAATAAATGGAAAGATATTCCCATGTACATGGATTTGAAAAATTAATATTGTTAAATATCCGTACTACCCTAAGCCATCTATAGATTCAGTGCAATGCTAATCAAAATCCCAAAGGAATTTTTTTACAGAAATAGAAAAACAATCTTAAAATTCATTTGGAACTACAAGAGACCCTGAATAGCTAAAGTGACCTCAAACAAGAAGAACAAAGCCAGAGGAATCACACTTTCTGATTTCAAAATATATTACAAAGCTACAATAATTAAAACAGTGTGGTACTGGCATAAAGACAGACATATAGACCAATGAAACAGAATAGAAAGCCCAACAATAGAGAAAGGATAGTCTCTTCAACAAATGCTGTTGGGAAAATTGTAAATCTACATGCAAAAAAAAAAAAGTGAAATTAGAACCTTATCTTACACTATACACAAAAATTAACACAAAATGGACCAAAAACTTAAATATAAGACCTGAAACTATAAAACTCCTTGAAGAAAATATAGGGGGGGAAAGCTTCTTGACATAGGTCTTGGCAGTGATTTTTTTGGGTTTAACACCAAAAGCAAAGACAACAAAACCAAAAATAGACTATTGGAACTGCATCAAACAAAAAGCTTCTATATAACAAAAGAATCCATCAGTAAAGTGAAAAAATGGAATGGCATAAAATATTTGCAAACTATCTATCTGGTAAGGGGTCAGTATCCCAAATATATAAAAAACTCATATAACTCAATAGCATAAAAAATGACCTGATTAAAAAATGATAAAAAGACTTAGCTATTTCTCCAAAGAAAACATACAAATGGCCAACAGCTATATGAAAAGATACTCAATATCACAAATTGTCAGGGAACTGCAGATCAAAACCACTATGAGATATCACCTCATCACTTGTTAGGATGACTATTATCCAAAAGACAAGAAATAACAATTGTTGGCAAGGATGTAGAGAAAAAGGAATCCTTATGCACACTTTGTTGGGAATGGTACAGCCACTAGGGCAAACAGTATGGAAGTTCCTCAAAAAATTAAAAACTGAAATATATGATCCAGCAAACTCACTATAGGGGAATTAATCCAGAAGAGTTGAAATCAAGAATTCAAAGAGATATATGTCCTTGTGTTCATTATAGCATTATTCATAGTAGCCAAGATATGGAAACAATGCAAATAAATATCAACAGATGATTGAACCAATGATATGTGGCATATGCATACAATGGAATATTATTCACCCTTTAAAAGGACCACTGACATGTATGACAACATGGGTGGCTACATGGTAAGAATGTGGACAAGGTTAAAGAAATTACTGGTTGGGGGTGAGTGATTGGATAAGATGTCCTGAACATTCCTTCTCACTCTAAAATTCTATGTTGCTCTCTTTTCTGGTCCTAAAGGGCACAGCAGTGTCACCAAAGCAAAATGTAGCATGACGGTAGACAATAAGAACACCTCAATATCTCTCTGGAAGCAGGACCATTCTGAGGAATTATTTATTCACAAACAGAAAATAAGGCATAAATACTTCATTGTGATGCGTTGCTATGGTTCTGTCTAATTTCCTGTTAATCAACAATCTTTCTATGTTCCTTGAAAGGTTTCCATAATACTTTTTCACTTCTACTAATTTTAGAATAAATCCAGGTGAGAATACTTGAAGGAAATATATAATTTAACAGATCTCTTTAATGTGCAGAGATCTTAAGTAGATTGATAGCTGATTTTTCAATCTAAAACTATACATAAGTATGATTCAGTATGAGGAGACATTTTCCAACAACAAAGACAAATATCTTTGGGTTCTAAGCAAGACGTCTAAACTAGCATTTGGAAATAAAATAAAATCTTAAAAACGGGTGGGGGGCGCCTGGGTGGCTCAGTTGGTTAAGCAACTGCCTTTGGCTCAGGTCATGACCCTGGAGTCCCAGGATCGAGTCCCACATCGGGCTCCCTGCTCAGCAGGGAGTCTGCTTCTCCCTCAGACCCTACTCCATCTTGTGCTGTCTCTCTCACTCTCTCTCTCAAATAAATAAATAAAATAAAATCTTAAAAAAAAAAACAAACAACGAGCACTTGGGAATACAGTCCTAGCATCTAATTGCTTTGTTTGCTTACTTTTTTAATGTAAGTACTATCAAAATAAGTCCTTTTGTGTTTGTTTTGGAGCCATACTATGAGAATACTGTAACTGTGTTACCTCTGTTTTAGAGAGGCCTTCAAAATTTAATGTTCTGCTTAGGATTCAGAAAAATAGCTAATTAGTATACAATGGAAAGAGATAAAAACAGGTGTGATTATATGTTTGTTATTCAGAAATTACTAGGAATACAATTATATTTCTGGCACAAAAATGGGGACAAAAAAGAGTTAAAATAATTAGAATGGAAAGTGAGTTAAAAGGGGATCCCTTTGGACTTCTGGCATTGAACCAATGATTTCAGATTAAGAAAGCTCTATTGTGATGTTCTGTCTACGAACTCAAGAACAATATAAACAACAAATAAACCACAATAAAAATTCTTTATACCTTTCCTTTGCCTCCCCTTCACTGTCTCACGTCAGTGAGTTGGAAACAAAAGTTTCTGAGTTAAGAAAGGCAATGAGCTCTTGGCCACTGCCCATAGCATAGTTGTTAGGTAGAACAAAGTTGTTTTCCTTGGATGAGGACCATGTAGGATGCCTAAAAAGATCTCCTACTGAAGCTCTAGAAGACATTTGTGATCTAAAAGATAGCCCTGAGGGCAATGGCAACCTAAGAGGCTCTGGTAGGAGGCAAAGCCTGAAATACACTTTCCTAAGACTCAAAAATTATAGTGCTGCCTTCTCACATCTAGAGTTAGCCACATCTTAAAATGAGGAAATCTCTGAACCAAAATCTATGGTTTCCAGTCAATACCATTTCCTAAGCTTATCCAAAACCACCAAGCTTATCCAAAACCACCCATGCAGTGGGTGGGGGTCATATTTGGGCAAGAAAACAAATGTTCTGTCTCTGTTAGCTGAAGCTTTAAAGAGAACCAGGTGGCCTTGAAACTTGGCCTCTTGAGTGGAAGCTTTTAGAAAACCTTTAACAAATAATTAATATACTTTTTAAACAATTCTTCTGCAAGTCAATGAGAACATGGTAATTATTTTGATCACTCCCAACAGATTATGTATAACTGGGAATGATTGTGTTTCTCTTTGGTTATATAGAGAACAAAAACAAAACTCAGAATTCCAAATTACCCTTAAATAAAACCAGCAAGAACAATGACAGTATATGCACCATGCACACACTGTGCTAGGCTTAAGCGCTTCACAAATGTGGTTACACACTCCTTGGTTGGATAGACCGGGAAGCAAACTGTTTCCTCTTCACAAAGAACAGGATCATCATGCTGCATCTTTATCCAGAAAAGTTGAGCTTGCCTACACCTGGATATTAGTAAATTAATAACTATGAAACACCAATGGCAAATTGATACATCCTTATGGGATTCGGAAAATATTTGCAACTTACTTAAAAAAAAAAAAAACCTTGAATATGGCTCTAATTTCTGAACATTCTCTCTGTTGACAGAGAGCTTGCCTTTTAAAGTACAAACTCTGCTACATCAAGATAAGGGTCCTAAAAAACAGTAATCAGAGCAAGAATCAACAAATAAATGGGTCAGATTAGGTAAATAAAAAACAAACTTTAATGTATGCTGTAACTTGGTACATGATAAAGGCAACAAATGGCTGTATTGATAAATGTATAGTGTTGAAATAATTGGTTAATCTTTGGAAAAATAAGTTGGAGTCTTACTTCCCACAATATATAATAAACTCTAGTTAATCATTATTAACTTTTTATTTTTTAACATCGTAAATGTTTTTACAGTATCATAAAGGATTAGTAAAAATGTTGACTATTTGTTCTGGAAGGAGAGAATTATTTCTTTCTTTTTTTATTATTATTATGTTATGTTAATCACTCTACATTATATCATTAGTTTTTGATGTAGTGTTCCATGATTCATTGTTTGCGTATAACCCCAGTGTTCCATGCAGAACGTGCCCTCTTTAATACCCATCACCAGGCTAACCCATCCTCCCACCACCCTCCCCTCTAGAATGTTCAGTTTGTTTTTCAGAGTCCATCCTCTCTCATGGTTCGTCTCTCTCTCCGGGATCCCCCCCCTTCATTATTCCCCTCTTGCTATCTTCTTCTTTTTTTTTTTTTAACATATAATGTATTATTTGTTTCAGAGGTACAATCTGTGATTCAACATTCTTGCACAATTCACAGAGCTCACCATAGCACATACCCTCCCCAGTGTCTATCACCCAGCCAACCCATCCCTCCCACACCCCCACCACTCAGCAAACCTCAGTTTCTTTGCTGAGATTAAGAATTCCTCATATCACTGAGGTCATATGATACATGTCTTTATCTGATTGACTTATTTCGCTCAGCATGACACTCTCCAGTTCCACCTACATCATTGCAAATGGCAAGATTTCTTCCTTTTGATGGCTACATAATATTCAATTGTATATATATACCACTTCTTCTTTATCCATTCATCTGTCTATGGAGATCATGACTCTTTCCACAGTTTGGCTATTGTGGACATTGCTGCTATTAACATCGGGGTGCATGTACCCCTTTGGATCCCTACATTTGTATCTTTGGGGTAATACCCAGTAGTGCAATTCCTGGATTGTATGATAGCTCTATTTTCAACTTTTTGAGAAACCTCCATACTGTTTTCCAGAGTGGCTGCACCAGCTTGCATTCCCACCAACAGTGTAGGGGGGTTCCCCTTTCTCCGCATCCCCGCCAACATCTGTCATTTCCTGACTTGTTAATTTTCGCCATTCTGACTGGTGTGAGATGATATCTCATTGAGGTTTGGATTTGGATTTCCCTGATGCCAAGCAATTTTGAGCACTTTTTCATGTGTCTGTTGGCCATTTGGATGTCTTCTTTGGAAAAATGTTCATGTCTTCTGCCCATTTCTTGATTGGATCATTTGTTCTCTGGGTGTTGAGTTTAAGTTCTTTCTATATTTTGGATACTAGCCCTTTATCTGATATGTCATTTGTGAATATCTTCTCCCATTCTGTCGGTTGTCTTTTGGTTTTGCTGACTGTTTCATTTGCTGGGCAAAAGCTTTTTATCTTGATGAGGTCCCAATACTTCATTTTTGCCCTTGCTTCCCTTGCCTTTGGCGATGTTTCTAGGAGGAAGTTGCTGTGACTGAGATCGAAGAGGTTGCTGCCTGTGTTCTCCTTTAGGATTTTGATGGACTCCTGTCTCACCTTTAAGTCTTTCACCCATTTGGAGTCTATTTTTGTGTGTGGTGTAAGGAAATGGTCCAGTTTCATTCTTCTGCATGTGGCTGTCCAATTTTCCCAACACCTTTTGTTGAAGAGACTTTTTTCCATTGGACATTCTTTCCTGCTTTGTCAAAGATGAGTTGACCATAGAGTTGAGGGTTCATTTCTGGGCTCTCTGTTCTGTTCCATTGATCTATGTGTCTGTTTTTGTGCCAGTACCATACTGTCTTGATGATGACAGCTTTGTAATAGAGCTGGAAGTCCGGAATTGTGATGCCGCCAGCTTTGCTTTTCTTTTTCAACATTCCTCTGACTATTCGGGGTCTTTTCTGGTTCCATACAAATTTTAGGATTATTTGTTCCATTTCTTTGAAAAAAGTGGATGGTATTTTGATGGAGATTGCATTGAATGTAGATTGCTCTAGGTAGCATTGACATCTTCACAATATTTGTTCTTCCAATCCATGAGCATGGAACGTTTTTCCATTTCTTTGTCTCTTCCTCAATTTCTTTCATGAGTATTTTATAGTTTTCTGAGTACAGATTCTTTGCCTCTTTGGTTAGATTTATTCCTAGGTATCTTATGGTTTTGGTGCAATTGTAAATGGGATCAACTCCTTAATTTCTCTTTCTTCTGTCTTGTTGTTGGTGTATAGGAATGCCACTGATTGCTGTGCATTGATTTTATATCAGGCCACTTTATTGAATTCCTGTATGAGTTCTAGCAGTTTTGGGGTGGTGTCTTTTGGGTTTTCCACATAAAGTATCATATCATCTGCAAAGAGTGAGAGTTTGACTTCTTCTTTGCTGATTTGGATGCCTTTGATTTCTTTTTGTTGTCTGATTGCTGAGGCTAGGACTTCTAATAATATGTTGAATAGCAGTGGTGATAGTGGACATCCCTGCCGCGTTCCTCACCTTAGGGGGAAAGCTCTCAGTATTTCCCCATTGAGAATGATATTTTCTGTGGGTTTTTCATAGATGCCTTTTATGATATTGAGGTATGTACCCTCTATGCCTATACTCTGAAGAGTTTTGATCAAGAAAGGATGCTGTACTTTGTCAAATGCTTTTTCTGCATCTATTGAGAGGATCATATGATTCTTGTTCTTTCTTTGATTAATGTATTGTATCATGTTGATTGATTTGCGGATGTTGAACCAAACTTGCAGCCCAGGGATAAATACCACTTGGTCATGGTGAATAATCCTTTAAAGTACTGTTGGATCCTAATGGCTAGTATTTTGGTGAGAATTTTTGCATCCATGTTCATCAAGGACATTGGCCTGTAATTCTCCTTTTTGATGGGTCTTTGTCTGGTTTAGGGATCAAAGTAATGGTGGCCTCATAAAACGAGTTTGGAAGTTTTCCTTCCATTTCTATTTTTGGAACAGTTTCAGAAGAATAGGTATTAATTCTTCTTGAAATGTTTGGTAGAATTCCCCTGGGAAGCCATCTGGCTCTGGGCTTTTGTTTGTTGGGAGATTTTTGATGACTGCTTCAATTTCCTTAGTGGTTATAGGTCTGTTCAGGTTTTCTATTTCTTCCTGGTTCAGTTTTGGTAGTTGATACAGCTCTAGGAATGCATCCATTTCTTCCAAACTATCTAATTTGCTGGCATAGAGTTGCTCATAATATTTTCTTATAATTGTTTGTATTTCTTTGTTGTTGGTTGTGATCTCTCCTCTTTCATTCATGATTTTGTTGATTTGGGTCCTTTCTCTTTTCTTTTTGATAAGTCTGGCCAGCGGTTTATCAATCTTGTTAATTCTTTCAAAGAACCAGCTCCTAGTTTCGTTGATTTGTTCTAGTGTTCTTTTGGTTTCTATTTCATTGATTTCTGCTCTGATCTTTATTATTTCTCTTCCCCTGCTGGGTTTAGGCTTTATTTGCTGTTCTTTCTCCAGCTCCTTGAGGTGTAGGGTTAGGTTGTGTACTTGAGACCTTTCTTGTTTCTTGAGAAACGCTTGTATTGCTATATACTTTCCTCTTAGGACTGCCTTTGCTGCATCCCAAAGATTTTGAACAGTTGTGTTTTCATTTTCTTTGGTTTCCATGAATTTTTAAAATTCTTCTTTAATTTCCTGGTTGACCCATTCATTCTTTAGTAGGATGCTCTTTAGCCTCCATGTATTTGAGTTCTTTCCGACTTTCCTCTTGTCAGTGAGTTCTAGTTTCAAAGCATTGTGGTCCGAAAATGTGCAGGGAATGATCCCAATCTTTTGGTACCAGTTGAAACCTGATTTATGAGCCAGGATACGATCTATTCTGGAGAATGTTCCATGGCACTAGAGAAGAATGTTTATTCCGTTGCTGTGGGATGGAATGTTCTGAATATGTTTGTGAAGTCCATCTGGTCCAGTGTGTCATTTAAAGTCTTTATTTCCTTGTTGATCTTTTGCTTAGGTGATCTGTCCATTTCAGTGAGGGGGGGGTTAAGTCCCCCACTATTATGTATTGTTGTCGATGTGTTTCTTTGCTTTTGTTCTTAATTGGCTTATATAATTGGCTGCTCCCATGTTAGGGGCATAGATATTTACAATTGTTAGATCTTCTTGTTGGATAGAACCTTTAAGTAGGATATAGTGTCCTGCCTTATCTCTTATTACAGTCTTTGGTTTAAATCTAATTTGTCTGATACAAGGATTGCCCCCCAGCTTTCTTTTGGTGTCCATTAGCATGGTAAATGGTTTCCAACCCCTCACACTCAATCTGGGGGTGCCTTTGGGTCTAAAAGGAGTCTCTTGCAGACAGCATATCGATGGGTCTTGTATTTTTATCCAATCTGATAGGCTGTGTCTTTTGAGGGGGGCATTGAGCCCATTTACATTCAGGGTAACTATTGAAAGATATGAATTTAGTGCCATTATATTGCCTGTATGGTGACTGTTACTGTATCTTGTCTGTGCTCCTTTCTGGTCTATGTTGCTTTTAGGCTCTCTCTTTGCTTAGAGGACCCTTTCAATATTTCTTGTAGGGCTGGTTTTGTGTTTGCAAATTCCTTTAATTTTTGTTTGTCCTGGAAGCTTTTTATCTCTCCTTCTATTTTCAATGACAGCCTAGCTGGATATAGTATTCTTGGCTGCATATTTTTCTCATTTAGTGCTCTGAATATATCCTGCCAGTCCTTTCTGGCCTGCCAGGTCTCTGTGGATAGGTCTGTTGCCAATCTAATGTTTCTACCGTTGTAGGTTACATATCTCTTCTCCTGAGCTGCTTTCAGGATTTTGTCTTTGTCTATGAGACTCGTAAGTTTTACTCTTAGATATCAGGGTGTTGACCTATTTTTATTGATTTTGACAGGGGTTCTCTGTGCCTCCTGGATTTTGATGCCTGTTTCCTTCCCCAAATTAAGGAAGTTCTCTGCTATAATTTGCTCCAGTATACCTTCTGCCCCTCTCTCTCTTTCTTCTTCTTCTGGGATCCCAATTACTCTAATGTTGTTTTGTCTTATGGTATCGCTTGTCTCTCGAATTCTGCCCTCGTGATCCAGTAGTTGTTTATCTCTCTTTTTCTCAGCTTCTTGATTTTCCATCATTTGGTCTTCTATATCACTGATTCTCTCTTCTGCCTCATTTATCCTAGCAGTTAGCACCCCCATTTTTGATTACGCCTCATTAATAGCCTTTTTGATTTCGACTTGGTAAGATTTTAGTTCTTTTATTTCTCCAGAAAGCGTTTCTCTAATAACTTCCATTCTTTTTTCAAGCCCAGCTAGTATCTTTAAAGTGATGATTCTGAACTCTAGATCCGACATCATACTCATGTCCGTATTGAGTAGGTCCCTGGCAGTCGGTACTACCTCTTGTTCTTTTTGTTGAGGTGATTTTTTCCATCTTGTCATTTTGTCCAGAAGAGAATAGATTAATGAGAGAACAAATGCTAACAGGGTAACAACGGCTTCAGAAAATATACTCTAAACAAATGAGAAAAGAACTGAAGCAGGGGGAAAAGAAAGGGAAAGAGAGAAAAAAAGAAAAAGAATAAAAAAGAAAAAGAAAAAGATAAAGATAAAAACAAACAAAAACAGAACAAAACAAAATAAAAAAAACAGAATATAATCAAATATGATCAGGCTGGTACATAGATCAGTGCCACACACTAGATTTGGGGTGTATTTTGGTCTGTTAGAAGAAAGTGCCTCCCAAAATTTTAAAGAAAGAAAAATATACATGTACAAAAATAAGAGTTGATATGATGAAGGGATGGAATATGACTGTAAAGATGGAAATTATACAAAATTTATAAAAGGAATTGATAAGAAGTTGTTTAAAGAAAGAAAGAAGAGGATTTAAAAAAAAAGAAAAAAAAGGGAGAGAATGTGATCAGGCAGGGGAGTAGAAAAAAACCATACACTAGAGATTTAGGGCATATTTTGATCTGTTAGAAGAAACTATCCCAAAATTTTAAAGAGAGAACAACTTATATAAATATGCCAAAAATACGGGTAACTACTATGAAGGGATAGAATATGACTAAAAATGAAAAATAAAAGTGTTTTTTAAAAAAGGGATTGATAAGATGTTGATTGAAAAGGGGAAAAAGAAAAAATAATAATAAAAAAAAAGACCGTTAAAAAAAAAATTTAACTTTGAAAGACTAAAGAATCATGGTAAAAAAGTCATGGATTCTATGTGCATTATTCCCCTAGCGCTGGAGTTCTGCCGTTCTCATTGATGGGTAAACTTGGTCTTGGCTGGCTGTTCTCGCTGATCTTCTGGGGGAGGGGCCTGTTGCTGTGGTTCCCAAATGTCCTTGCCGGAGGCAGGATTGCCCTGCCCTTGACGGTCTGGGCTAAGTAATCTGCTTGGGTTTGCTCTCACTTTTGTTCCCTGCAAGCTTTCCGTACAGCTTTGGAGGAAGAGAGTGAAAATGGCGGCCTCCCAATCTCCACCCCGGAGGAGCCGAGAACTCAGGGCCCTGCTACTCAATGCGCCCCCAGAGAAAACCAGTCAGTCACTCCCATCTTCCCAGTCTCCGGCCGCACTCCCTGCTCACCTGGGCTGTGACCGAGCATTTCTATCTCTGGCACCCGACCCCGTGTGGAGTCTCAAACCCAGCAGATCCCTGCAGTTCGCTCCTGTGCCGTTCCTCCCGGGGGAGGAAGGGGAGTCTCCCCAGATCTGCCACTTGTTGGGTCCCTGCTGGAGGATCAGTGGCCCGACTGTTCCCCGGATCATGGTTTATGACAACCTTGAGCTGAGACCCCGCATTCGGCTCCGTCTCTGCAGCTGGCTTCCCTGCTCCAATACCTGGGAACTCTACCACACTCAGGCACTCCCGGTCTTTCTGTGACCCCGAGGGTCCTGAGACCACACTGTCCCATGAGGGTTCCACCCCCCACTTAGCCACCGGAGTGATGTCCCTCAGCGGAGCAGACTTCTAAAAGTTCCGATTTTGTGCTCCGCAGATCTATCACTTGCCAGAAGTGGCTGACGGAGGCCCCTCCCCCGCCGTCTATCTTCCCGAATATCGCCTCGGATTCACTTCTCCACACGTCCTACCTTCTAGAAAGTGGTCGCTTTTCTGTTCAGAGAGTTGTTGCTCTTCTTTTCTTCGATCTCCTGTTGAGTTTGTAGGTGTTCAGAATGGTTTGATCCCTATCCAGCTGAATTCCTGAGACCAGACAAAATCCAGGTCTCCTACTCCTCCGCCATCTTGCTTTGCCCCCAATTCTCAAATTTCTGATTAGAACTGGACTCTGACTACTGGAGCACCTCACTGATGATGACAGCTCCACTTTTCATCTTGACACCACTGAGACTTGAAACTTTCCCTGAGTGGGACGCAGCTCTTTGCTTACTTGACATTGCTTGCATCATAGCACACAGAGAAAACTATGCCTTTTTTCAGCCCTCTGGGCAAATTCAGTGACAAACTATGAAACTCTGCAAAACGAACAAACGAAAATGCAATAAACATAAACATAGGGGTGCATATATGTTTTTAAATTAGTGTTTTCATTTTCTTTGGACAAATACCCAGTAGCAGAGTTACTGGATTATATGGTAATTCTATTTTTAGTTTTCTCAATAAATTAAAAATAGAATTATTGATCTAGTAATTCCACTACTGAGTATTTACTAATTCAAAACATATATACCCCTATGTTTATTGTAGCATTATTTACAGTAGCGAAGACATGAAAGCAACCCAGGTGTTTATCAATAGATGAATGGATAAAGAAAAATGTTGTATATATATACAATGGAATATTATTTGGCCATTTAAAAGATCTTGACATTCATAGCAATGAGGAGGGACTTACAAGATATCCTATTAAGTGAAATAAGTCAAACAGAGAAATACAAATACCATATGATTTCATTTATATGTGGAATCTAAAATCAAAACAAAACAGAGACAAACCCACAAATACAGAGAACAAACTGACGGTTGCCAGAGGGGAGGAGGGATGGGGGATGGGCAAGATGGGTGAAGGGGAGTGGTAGATACAGGCTCTAGTTATGGAATGAATAAGTCATGAGGATAAAATGTACAGCATAGGGAATATAGTCAATGGTATTGTAATAGCATTGTATGGTGACAGATGGTAGCTACACTTGCAGTGAGAATAGCATAGCATATTGAGTTGTTGAATCACTATGTTGTACACCTAAAACTAATGTAACATTGTGTGTCAATTATATTTCAATAATATATATAATTTCCATATATTATCTAATGATAAAAAATAAAGCTTCCTAATAAAATCTGTTCTATTTTTAATTCAAACTTTGAACTTGATTTTACCAATAGAGTTTTTTTAGACATTAAGGCATATTTTATTTTATTTTTTTAAATTAACATATAATGTACTATTTGTTTCAGGGGTACAGGTCTGTGATTCATCAGTCTTACACAACACCTAGTGTTCACCACAACACATACCCTCCCCAGTGTCCCTCACCCAGCCACCACATTCCCCCACCTGCCTCCCCTCAGCAACCTCCCCCAGCAACCCTGAGTTTGTCTCCTAAGATTAAGAGTCTCTTATGGTTTGTCTCCCTCTCTGGTTTCATCTTGTTTCATTTTTTCCTCTCTTCCCCTATGATCCTCTGCCTTGTTTCTTAAATTCCACATCTCAATGAAATCATATGATAATTGTCTTTCTCTGATTGGTTTATTTCACTTAGCGTAATACCCTCTAGTCCCATCCACATCATTGCAAATGGCAAGATTTCGTTTTTTGATGGCTGCATAACATTCCACTATGTATGTATATATATGTATATATATATACCACATCTTCTTTAGCCATTCATCTGTCGATGGACATCTGGGCTCTTTCCATAGTTTGGCTATTGTGGACATTGCTGCTATAAACAATGGCATGCAGGTGCCCCTTCGGATCACTACATTTGTATCTTTGGGTAAATTTCCAGTAGTGCAATTGCTGGGTCATAGTTTACCAACAGATTTTTACTTGAAAAAAACCACATGCAACCTCTAATCAAGAGCTTTTAACAATATTGTCTTCATTTGATAGTCATCATCAAAGGGAAACTTTCACAGGTTGGTGATAAAAAATATAAAATTATTTGTTACAACCTTTCAATGACTTATAAGAGTTGGTATTACCTTTAAAGGACCTAACATCCTTCTTTGCTTTTTCCAATAAATGCAGTTGTAGACTTCTCTATGATAATGTTAATGGATTAGCTTTTGAAGGTGACCAAATGATTTATACCAAGTATTCCAAAATAATAATAAAGTCTAATTTGCATAAATCACCTGATTGCTAGGAGAGCACATCTTATACATAGTTTGGATGTCACTAGAGAGTGGCTATGGCTACAAATGAACAGAAATATCTCTGTTCATTTATAGCCAAATCTCTGTGAGGACTTAGGCCTGGAGCTGTACCCACCAGGAGCCCCTACCAAATTTCCTCCCTCTCACCCTGACTGGTCATACCTTGTACTACTCACCACCTTCTTGGATACCTGGAGGAAGACTTTCCCAGTAGCTAAACCCTTGTCCACAATTGCATTGATGCCCTATGCAGCTGCCTACTGAGATCCACATCCAGGTGTCAGAGCTCCTCATTGGCCACCCTCAGCATGTGATGGTAGACAATGAGCTTCAGATGTTGTTCATCATGTCACCATCCAGTGATAGAATGGTTTATCATCTGACTCTGTTGTATTTGGATCACACTCCAAAGAACCCAAGAATAAGCAGCACATAGCAGGAGATGAACAAGCCAAGAGATCTCATCACCTTAGCAGTTAGTAGACCAATTTCTTAAGGAAAATCTAAATTCAATTTATGGAACAGTGCTTAGGAATACCTGAAAATATAGAGGAACCAATTCTGTAGTCCAAACAGGGAACCAACTCCAGCATAATAATATATTTAAACTAGTATATCCAAAATATTATCATTTCAACATGCAATCAGTGTAATGATTAATTAGAGGTCTCCCCTCCCCTTTTTTTGTATGAAGTTGTCAACATCTGGCACGTACTTTACATTTAAAGCACACCTCAAGTTGGACTAGCCGTATTTCAAGTGTTCAGGGGCTACATGGACTAGTGGCCATGTATTAGCTTTGAGACTTTAGAGAATCTACCTAATCTCTCTGAATTCATTTTGCTATGTGTATAATGTAAGAGAATGGAATTTAGAAGGGAGCTTGGAAGACAAATTAGGGAGGATACAGAAAAGGTGGGGAAGGATATGTTGGAAAATTAAATTCTGGTTTAAGTTTCCAGCATGTAAGCAGGAATAGATATTGTATCTAGAGATCTGTTCTAGGATTTATTCACTTTACAAATATTTATTGGTTATCAGGCAAAACAAAAAAAATCTGTCTTTGCGGGAACTTAAATTCTTTTTTTTTAATTTAATTTAATTTTATTATGTCATATAAGTCACGATACTATACATCATTAGTTTTTGATGCAGTGATCCATGATTCATTGTTTTTGTATAACACCCAGTGCTCCATGCAGTAGGTGCCCTCCTTAATACCCATCACTGGGCTAACCTATCCCCCCACCCCCCTCCCCTCTAAAACCCTCAGTTTGTTTCTCTAGGCAATAGTCTCTCATGGTTCATCTCCCCCTCCGATTTCCCCCCCTTCATTTTTTCCCTCTGTCAGAAACGACCCCGAATCACCAAGGAGATGTTGAAAAAGAAAAACAAAGCTGGGGGCATCACGTTGCCCGATTTCAAGCTATATTACAAAGCAGTGATCACCAAGACAGCATGGTACTGGCACAAAAACAGACATACAGACCAATGGAACAGAATAGAGAACCCAGATATGGACCCTCAACTCTATGGTCAAATAATCTTTGACAAAGCAGGAAAAAACATGCAATGGAAAAAAGACAGTCTCTTCAATAAATGGTGCTGGGAAAATTGGACAGCCACACGCAGAAGAATGAAATTCGACCATTCTCTAACACCATTCACAAAGATAAACTCAAAGTGGATGAAAGACCTCAATGTGAGACAAGAATCTATCAAAATCCTAGAGGAGAACATAGGCAGTAACCTCTTGGACATCGCCCACAGCAACTTCTTTCAAGATACATCTCCAAAAGCCAGTGAAACAAAAGCAAAAATGAACTTTTGGGACTTCATCAAGATAAAAAGCTTCTGCACAGCAAAGGAAACAGTCAACAAAACAAAGAGGCAACCCACAGAATGGCAGAAGATATTTGCAAATGACACTACAGATAAAGGGCTTGTATCCAAAATCTATAAAGAACTTCTCAAACTCAACACCCAAAAAACAAATAATCAAGTCAAAAAGTGGGCAGGAGAGATGAACAGACACTTCTCTGAAGAAGACATACAAATGGCTAACAGACACATGAAAAAATGTTCATCATCATTAGCCATCAGGGAAATCCAAATCAAAGCCACACTGAGATACCACCTTCCACCAGTTAGAATGGCAAAAATGGACAGGGAAAGAAACAACAAATGCTGGAGAGGTTGTGGAGAAAGGGGAACCCTCTTACACTGTTGGTGGGAATGCAAGTTGGTACAGCCACTTTGGAAAACAGTGTGGAGGTTCCTCACAAAATTAAAAATAGAGCTCCCCTATGACCCAGCAATTGCACTCCTGGGTATTTACCCCAAAGACACAGATGTAGTGAAAAGAAGGGCCACATGCACCCCAATGTTCATAGCAGCAATGTCCGCAATAGCCAAACTGTGGAAAGAGCTGAGATGCCCTTCAACAGACAAATGGATAAGAAGATGTGGTCCATATATACAATGGACTATTACTCAGCCATCAGAAAGGATGAATACCCAACTTTTACATCAACATGTGAGAACTTAAATTCTAACTTAAGTTGGTATATACAGATTACAAGCTAAAAAGTAAATAAGTAAATTAAAGGGTACAGTGTATGTATAAAGTAAAATTAACCAATGAAGAGGGATAGAGCACAGGATGGGAAAGGATTTAGACAAATTGAAGGATGGAGATCCAGGAAGGACCTATATGTAAACAACAACTTGGAGGGGTTCAGGGAACAAGCCACATAGAAATTTGGGAAAGAAGATTCCAGGAGGAAGAACCACAAGTGAGAAGGCAGGGAGCATGCCTGCATGTGGGAGGGAGCAGGGTTACTGATGGAGGAGGTTGGAAGGGACCATATTGGAAAGTGACATCAGAGAAGGCCTAGCTGAGCTTTTATACCAAGAGATTGGTTGAGAACACCAGGGGAGCAGGTGCAAAGGGAGAGGAAAAGAGGACCAAAGACTGAGCTCTGGGGCATTTTAGTATTAAGGAGTAGAGGAAACTGGAAGAGCCAGCAAAGGAGACTGAGAAGGAGCAAGAGTGAAACCAAAAGAGTGACATTCTAGAAATGAAAGCAAATTAAATATTCCAATAAAGTGGACTGATCCTTGAAATTCTGCTGCTAAATGAAGTAAAATGAGATTTGGGAATATCATTGCACTTACCATCACGGAGATAATTTTTTATCATAAAAAGAGCAATTTAATGTGGGTTCAATAAATAATGGCATGAGAAAAAACAGATAAAGTGCATATAGACAGTCCCTTATTAAGAGCAAAGTGAGGCAAAGAAAGGGGGCAACAGCCTGAGAGGTTGGATCAAAAGAGTTTGTTTTTAATGGGATGAAAAAGCATGTGTGAAAGTTGATAGAAATGATGAGGCAAAAACTGGTGGTATAGGAGAGAGAGAGAACTGGTGGCTCAGGTATTTGCATGGGTGGAAGGAGTGGGATCTGAAGTGCAAGAGCAGGGATGGTGTTGGTTAAGAATGGGCACTCTTCACCCACAGGAACAGCCAGAGAGGACAGGTAAATGTGTGCAAATGTAGCAGGCAAGGTGATGTGGTGGTAGGAGTTTGGTGGCCTTCTTACTTTCCCACCAGAGATTGGAAAGAACCATTGCTGAGAGTGCGAACAGGGGGCTTGGGGGAAAAGGGTAAGATATGATAATCATGTAGCAGGTTACTGGACTAGGGAAATAGGGTAAGATTGTTGGACAGTGTGGAGGGTCCATTGGACTTAAAGTGAGATCAATCAGCAGGGCAACATGATCTGGGATTTTGTATTTGTTTTATTTGTTTTACATCCACTTTGTACTGCATGGGTTCAGGTGTGAACAGAGAGAAAGTCTCACTCCACCAGGTTTGGGATTTGACAAGCATATGGTAAGAAATAAGTGAGGGGCAAGGGAATCAGGGGTATAGGGAAAGAAGGGATCATGGTGTTGGGCCACTAAATGTAAGCTGGATAAGGCAAGAAGTGAAAATGTGGCAAGATGAATAGATAAGCTCTAGAGGAGTTGCAGGACTCCTAGAGTCCAGACACCACAGACAGCGAGCTAAGATATGAGGTGATGGTCAGAAAGTGAACCATTGTGACTGGGATTTGGTGAGGTTGTGTTTCTTAATCATGACATCTGTATAGGCATGAGAACAAACTAGAGAGGAAGATATAATCCTGAAGTTCAAGGATTAGGAGGCTATATTACTAGAAGTTTTTTATTCCTAAGATTGCTTCATGTTTATGCATTGAATTCCTACAACTTCTCCGTGTGTGGAAATGATGGTATTGACCCAACCCTAGCTACACATTAAGATCACCAGGGGAGCATTTAGAAAATAGTGATGCTGGTACCACGGTAGAAAGACTGAATCAGAATATTTGAAGTTAAGGATATCTGTTTTAGAGTTTAAAAGAGAAGTATAAAATGTATTTAAAATACAAATACATTCAGTACAAGACTAGAAAAAGAGTAACAAAGCAAACTCCACCCCTGGTCTCCAACATTGCCCAACACATGATGTAAGTGCTCAGATATTTTGGAATGAATTAATGAAGTAATGCCAATTTTATGTTCTCCAGGACAGTGCCTCTTAAAGTTGAATGTGCACATGAGTCACCTGAGAAGCTTGTTAAAATGGAAATTCTGATTTAGCCAGTCTTGAATTTGGCTGAGTTTCAGCATGTATACCACAGAATGCCAGGCTGTGGCATAGAGGACCCTCTGATTAGCAAAGTGGTGAGGGATATTTTAGTGTCACTGGATAGGCATTGCTGAAGATGTGGATGCCAGACCAGGAGGGTGGGTTAACTTTTGACCATCAGAAGTTAATAAGAACTAATGCATACCATGGAGCAATGCATGATGGTGATGAGCTTAACCCTAACCCTAACTCAGGACCTTCATGGGTGAGGCTGCTTTCACTTCCCATTTGTGTCACTTGTGTTTCCACCAGCTGAAATGCAAATTTGGCCTCACCTGTAACCCCACCCCGATTCTGCCCCTCCCTAAGCCAACCACCCAGTTTCTTTGCCCCACACACTTCTCCCTCACCCCCCTTCTCCCCTCTGCCTTAGGGTAGAAGTCCAGGAGAGAAGAAAACAGTAATGGACCAGTTGTGGAATTACCCACAAAATCACTACTCGCATCTGAGGAACATCTGGGGTCACATACAAAGCAGAAATGACTGGCAAAGCCTGAGCCTAAAAAATACCTTCTGTGGTGTTTGTGCCCAAAATGCATCACCTAAATGTAATCATAAGAAATCATCAGACTAAATTGAAATGAAAGTCAACAACTGGCCTGTATTTTATAAAAATGTCAAGATCACAAAAAAAACAAGGAAAATGTGAGGAACTGCTCTAGAATGAAGGAGAATAAAATGAGATAATAGCTAAATGAAACATGAAATCCTAGACTGAACCTTGTTCCTGAATAGAAAAGGTGACTGGGTCAACTCAATATTTTAATGAGATCTGTGCATTGGATGATAGCATTATATGAGTGTTGATTTCCTGCTTTGGATGGATATATTCTGGTTATGCAGGACAGTGTCTTTGTTTTTAGAGTAATGGGGTATTATGTCTGCAATTTACTCTCAAATGGTTCAGAAAAATATGAAATAATATGTGTGTGTAAATGTGTAGAGAGTGAGAGAGAGAATGTCAAAGGTATACAGAAATCCTTTGTATTCTTCCTTCAACTTTTCTGCACATTTGAAATTACTTGAAAGCAAAAGCTTAAAAAAAATTTATTTCCTAATATCCTTTTCTCTTTTTTTCCAGTTTTATTGTGAAATAATTGATAGACATTACTGTATAAGGTTTAAGGTGTTCAGCATGATGATTTGATTTAGATATAATGTGAAATGATGACCACAATAGGTCTGGTTAGCATCCATCATCTCACGTAGACACAATAAAAAGGAAAAGAAAAATTCTCCTTGTGATGAGAACTCTTAGGATCTATCCTCTTACAAACTTTCCTATATACCATAGAGCAGTGTTAGCTGTAGTTGTCATGTTGTACATTATATCCCTAGTACTTATTTATCTTATAACTGGAAGTTTGCACCTTTTGACCACCTTCTTCCAATTCCCCCTTCCTCAACACCCTGCTTCTGATAACCATGAATCAGATCTCTTTTTCTATGAGTTTGGTGGGTGTTTTGTTTTGTTTTAGATTCCACCTATAAGTGAGATCATACAGTAGCTGTCTTTCTCTGACTTATTTCACTTAGCAGAATGCCCTCCAGGTCCATCCATGTTGTCACAAATGGTTAAGATTTACTAGTTTTTATGGCTGAGTAATATTCCACTGTACATATATACCACAACTTCTTTATCTAGTCCTCCATCAGTGGACATTTAGCTTGTTTCTTTGTCTCAGTTATTGTAAATAATGCTGCTATGAACATGGGGGTGTGTAAATATGTTTTTGAGTTAGTGTTTTCATTTCTTTTTGCTTTCTTCCCAGAATGAAATTGCTGGATCATATGGTATTTCTATTTTTAATTTTTTGAGGAACTCCATACTGTTTTACACAGTGGTTCACCAATTTATAATCCTACTAACAGTGCATGATGGTTTTCTTTTCTTACATCCATGCCAGCATTTGCTATCTCTTATCTTCTTGGTGATGGCCATTCCAGCAGGTATGAGGTGATATTTCATTGTGGTTTTAATTTGCATTTCCCTAATGACTAGTGATGATGAGCATGTTTTCATGTATCAGTTGGCCAGTCATATATATTCTTTGGAAAAATGGCTACTTTTTTATCAAAAATAATATGTGGCCTTTTTGAACTAAAAAGAAAATACATATGAACAAAAAGGAAACTATAGAAAACACTTTTTTTACATAATTCTATTCATTAGAACAAACTACCCTTAATTTTTTTGGTATATGTTATTTCAATATTCCTAAACTTTCTTATGACTGGGAAGTCAACATTAGTTCTATTTTTTTAAAGATTTTATTTATTCATTTGAGAGAGAGAGAGAGCACAAGCAGGGGGGGAGGCAGAGGGGGAGGGGGAAGTAGATTCCCTGTTGAGTGGGGTGTGCAGGGCTTGTTCCCAGGACCTGAGCTGAAGGCAGATGCTTAACCATCTGAGACAACCAGGCACCCCAAGTCAACATTAGTTCTAGTAAGAACACTAGATCCCTCCATTAGCAGGGAAAAGAAAATGAGCAGATAACAAGGACTCCAATTTTGCATCTTGAGAAGGTGTCAATGGCCATATTCCCTCATAGTCTCTCCAAGGAACAATTGCCTCTGCTGGTGCTGAGAATGACCCAGAGAAAAAGGCAAGCTGCCGGTCACAGAGGGAACACACAGGATTCTGACTATATTAATGGATCCTTCCCACTCAATCCCATTTGAACTCCTGGTTGCACAACTATTTTAACTATAAACTTTAAAAATCTGAGAACTATGTTTCACAGGAAATTCCAGTGCCGTGGAGGACTAGAATGAGGGACAGAAAAATCTAAGCCAAATTAATTATAGAAGTTTGCACTTCATCTCTGTGGACTAGTTTCTAAAGATACAGAAAAGAGTGTGGTAAATGAGAAATGATGGTAGCATAAACTGGAGGTGGGGAGGGGAGCAAACATGGAAGAGCACCCTGATGTTATAGGTATTGGGAGGGACAGCTGACAAGACTCAGTGGTTGACTGGATGTGTGTGAAGAGGGAGGACAGAGAGGCAAGGGCAGGCAGATTGAATACAATGAGAAAAAAGAAAACACAAATAAAAGTTCAAAACATCAACATAATTTACCTTCTTTGAAGCATTATACTTGTTTTTACCTAAGAAAGCAACCTTGACTTGTGGGACTTTTTAAGTTAATGGATTTTGGTTAATCTTGGCCAGGTGTCTGTTCCTGATACAGTTTGGATCCTGGGCAAACTTACTTAACTTCATTATAATTTAAAGCTAGTTGCTAGGTAACTACATCCAGGGTTCTTTCTGATCTCTAGATCAAGATATCTGTGCCAAAATGTAGGTAAGCTAATTCGAAGGTTAGAGAGAGTTGATACACTTTTATGAGAACTTTAATCATCTTCCATTTGTGGAACTCTCTCTGTGTGAACAAAGTTATTTTACCACAGAAGCTGAATGATCTTTTGCCTGGTATGCTTAGTCCCCTTTTTTAAAACATGAAGAAATAGAGTAGACTCCTCCCATTGAATGACCAACAACTCTCTGTCCTGGATTTCATGAGGCAAAACAGTTACAGGAGAGTGAAGCAGCATCATGTGAGCTGAAACTACAAATACATTTTCTTGCATCTTGTTGAAGAAATGGGAAGTCAAAGGGAGAGAAGATATGTTGGTGAGGAAGAGAGCAGCCCCAGGAGGGTTGCCATGGTGATGGTTTTATGGGCAGGTAAGTTAGGGGTCCCTGGAAAAAGAAAGATGAGACATAGCTTTCTTAACATAAGAGATGTTATTTTAGGCCCCTCAGACATTTTGTGATCTATGCCTGACAAGCACAACTTGCCCAAGCACATTTCTTGCAGAACTGCCTGGGATATGTTTAAATTGCAGAAAAATGGGCCACAATGGTTATAGATTTTAAGGAAATAAAGAGAATGCAAAAACTAACAGTCTCTTACTAACAGGCCAGAAAATAGCTTGACCATATCAGAGACAATAAATCAATGGTAAAACTGTTTCAAAAGTAAAGATTGACCTAACGCACATTCTCGAGTCCTTTTTACAGAATCTAAACCCCTCTGAGCACTCAAACTCTGGACTAACTGGATCCAGAGAACTGTTGATGTGGACCCTTGCTGGCCCCCATGACCTCAATCAACCAGGACCTGGATTCTGTTGACCTAGGATGACTTTGGCCCCAGTTCTACATGGAACTCTCCTTTGCCAAGCCTTTCCATGAATATACATGCACCCTCAGCCTAAAACCTCCCTAATTTTGTTGCAGAAGGGGTGGGCACTGCTTTGGGAAATATCCATGCTGTTCTCCTTACTTGTTGCAAGTAAAACCCTTCTTTTTCCCACTCTTTTGTCATGACCTCCACCAAGAGGCAAACCCAGTTTCAGGTTACAGGCTCAGGACACTGATTTTGGCATTGGGACACAGGTCTATAGGACACAAGGAAGAAATGGGATAACTAAAGGTGGAAACACAGTGCCTAAAGGACAAATGAAAGGCATCCTACTTATGAAGTTGTTTTTCAGCATTGTTCTGGGTCTTGTATGGGTACTGATTAGTGATCAGCATCCTATGACTAAATGCTTATACTGTGCATATATTTTCTAAGCTATCAAATATAATGGTAAACACTTCCTGTGTACTTATCTAAGAAAAAAACCCCACAAAAATATAGTGTATCCATAAAGACTATAGAGAAGAGTGTTAAGTGCTAATGATTATATTGGAGAAATAAAGAAAGAATGCTTTGGAAGAATTCACCAGGATAGAGCCATGCATTAAAACATATTTCACAAATTATGTTTGAACAAAATATGCCTGAGATGTGGTGCATTTGGTGCAGTAAACAAAATCAAATGAGACCACGGAATGTTTCCCATAAAGTCCTGATGGTGCATTCAGTCACTCCCTTTTCTTTGATTTTATTTTTCTCATTAAAATCCAATCTACGACACATTTAAAATTTTCTCCCACCTAACAGTAACATGCACAAAGCAATAAGCTGCACACACCCTAGGGGAGAATACCAAGTGAAGACTCTCTGATTTCTAAACCCCTTATAACACCTCAATTGACACGACCTAAGATCATCACTGATTACACAAATCTGACACACTGCCAGGTAGGAGTGTGTGAAATATGTTGATAATAAGTACAAGAATGTTGGAAATGAGTCACACAATTGTTTCCTGTTTTATGGGGAAGAAAATTTTTAAACAATTCAAAATTAAGCTTGAAGGAAAATTACTTCTACCCCGGACATCTAAAAGCATGGGTGACAGCTCAGCCCATACTATTACAATTGTTGAACTAAATCTGCTTTGCTTACAATGATGCATTAGTCTTTTTAATTCATCAGTATTCTTGCCTGAAAGCTCAAAAACTATTCATCTTTTTCATGCTATAGCCAATAGCTTTAGCTATTCTCGGAAGTGTTCCCCTCTTCCAATGGAAACCTACAGACAAACACACAAAGCACCCTAAATGATTTAAGATCTTCTTTTCATCTTTATTTACTACCATGGGAAAATAAGACTTCAATTTTTAAAATATATTTACAAATAAACTCATCATCTACTTAAGTGAAGTTAATTATCTTCCCTTGAAATGTCTTGTTGAAAGTTAGTTAATTTTGAGGGACACCTAGATGGCTCAGTTAGTAGAGTATGCAACTCTTGATCTCCAGGTCATGAGTTTGAGCCCCATGTGGGGTGTAGAGATTACTTAAAAATAAAATCAAGGAAGGAAGGAAGAAAGGGTGAAAGGAAAGAAAGAAAGAAAGAAAGAAAGAAAGAAAGAAAGAAAGAAAGAAAAGAAAGTCAATTCTAGCCTCAATACTGAACTTACTGTGGGATGATTCCATGCTTCTTCCTAAGCAAAGCCACCATGCTGTATAACTAAAGCTAAGGGAAATTCACCCTTGGTATTATGTAGAACAAAAGGATGGAAGGAGAGTCCCATGCCATTTCTGTGGTGTTTGTGCTGCCAGGAGATAGGACTTACTTAACGGCCCTAGTACAGTACTATCATTCTTTTGAAAATGACAGGTTTGGAAGATTCACCAATCAAAGGCAAGCCCATAAGGAACTCATCAGCTCATACAGGAGAAAACAGTGAACAGGCAGTGATAGCATAATAAATTCCTCAGCATGGGGGCGCCTGGGTGGCTCAGTCTTTAAGCGTCTGCCTTCGGCTCAGGTCATGACCCCAGGGTCCTGGGATCGAGTCCCACATCAGGCTCCCTGCTCGGCAGGAAGCCTGCTTCTCCCTCTCCCACACCCCCTGCTTGTGTTTCTGCTCTCGCTATTTCTCTCTCTGTCAAATAAATAAATAAAATCTTTAAAATAAATAAATAAATAAATAATTCCTCAGCATGTACAAAGAAAGGGAGTTTATCCACTCAGTTTTGAAGGGGTGGTGAGGGTTTCCCAGTAGACCCCACTTGTAAGCTGCATCATGTAAAGAGCCATGTAGGGATGGAGGTAAGGAAGGCAGAAGATGAAAAATGGGAAGGATATTCCAGGTAGTAAATGCAGCACATGGAAATGCTAGAGGTTAACAGCATGAAGCTTTGAGAAAGACCCCTGCATTCAGCCTGATCAGCAGAATTTCTCCAGTGGGGTCCATAAGTCACCTCCATTTGAATCTCCTAGCTTGTTGCAATAAAGCTTCCTTAGCCCTGAAACCCATGTACTACCTCAGAATCTGGAGCCCAGGACTTTGTATTTTAAATAAGCATTCCAGGGAATTCATAAGCACTGGATTGTATATCCTCTAGCAAGACATAAGTATGGGAAGGGAGGAAGTGGCAAGAGAGGATTCTGGTGAGATGAGCAGTGTTGGACCACAAGATCCTTGAACACTAAAGGTATGGGACTTGGGACTTTCCTGAGTGCAATAGAGGAGCCACAGCCAGAATCTACATAAGAACAAAAAGGGAACGGAATTCTACTTTAGAAAAAACACTCTAGAGGCAGCCAGGGAGAATAGATCAGAGCTGGGAGAGACTTGGGCAGAGTCATCCAGGGGCAGAAGAGCTGAAGAGAATTAGTAAGAAAGCAGAACTGACTAGAACTGGTGATTGGTCCAATGGGATATGGCAGGTGAGGGGACATGGTTTTATTTATTTATTTTTAATTTTTATTTATTTGAGAGAGCAAGAGAGAGCGAGCATGAGCAGGGGGAGCAGCAGAGGGAGAGGGAGAAGCAGACTCCTCGCTGAGTGGGGAGCCTGTTGTGGGGCTTGATTCCAGGACCCCAAGATCATGACCTGAGCCAAAGGCATATGTTTAACCAACTGAGCCACCCAGGCGCCCCGAGAGAACATGGTTTTAAAGACAGGGAGACATCAAGAATGATCCCTCCCTAGGGTCCTAGCTTGAGTTCTATGTAAAGGGAGCTGATCACAAGCTGTGGCAAGGAGAGTAAGTTCAGTTGAGCTAAAATCATCTACACAACTCAGGTTGAGGAGACACATCTAGGATAGAGTTAGAGACCTAGAATCAATACACAGATGGCAATAGAAGCTTTGGGAAAATAAAAGCTTATGTTGCCACTTTTCTTCATAAACTAGAAAGTGGAGTTATTTCCCAATACTAAGAAAAAAAGGAGGTGTCAGAGAATGTAGGAAATATAAAATAGCCCTTGTGAAGCTGTAAGAGAGAATGCTGAATAGGGAAACAGAAAGCATTAAAGGTTCATCAAATATGGAAGGACAAATTGTAGTGGCTCCAGTTGTGTTGACTATGTGTTTCTCCCACAGCACTTGCCCACCAGTGGGGCAGGAATGGAGAAAGAAGGCAGCTGGAGTGCTAGGGACTTAAAGTCTCCAAAGAAGCAGAGGGACTAGAGGGCCCTCTGGTCTTGAAGACTTCCTTCCAAATGCTGTACTTACTCCCCAAACTCAGATCTGGGAACAAAAACCTGCCATGCTTCTCTTCAGTGTGGTTCTGCCTTGCTGCTTGTTTGTTAGTTCCCCTGGGTGTGCACATGCACACATGCGCACGCACTCCCACCACTTTCCTGTGAACACAAGCACTATTCCTTGACTACTTACCTAGCCCTACTTAGGTAGCAGTGAATGTTGACATTTCCTTCAGTGTTATGGTTATATTTGTCAATAGCCAAAAAGCTAATGTGATGATTAAGTAGAACAATCATTTGAAGCTGTACTCTGAATTCATAATTACTACTTCCATCCCCATGTGTCCAAGCATCACTTTCTCTGCTCTCACCCTTTTTAGATATCTTCTTCTCTATGTTTTCCATAATCTCCTACTTACTCCACAGAGCCAAGTATATCTAAATCAAGTATAAATGACCTCCCTGCCCTGCTCTGCATGCTGAACTGGCACAGTGAGGGATGCTGCCTGGCCAAGCACATGCAGGCCCTGGCCCAGAGCAACTGGAAATCAAGGAGTAAAGGATAAAAAAACTCAGTTTTTCTGGGTTCAGGACTCCTACACACACCCAGGTTCCCAGTTTGACTGATTAGTTGATTTCTTTATTTTTTATATAATATGATTCCCTCCATTTTCCTTGTTTCTTCTTTCTGGAAATCCTTTTAATTGCACGAATCCTCCTTAATCTTCTAATTTTTATTTTTTTCTCCCATTCTTTTCTCTTTGTTTTGTTGTAATGTCCTGCAAGATTTCTTCAACTCTGTGTTTCAACACTTTAACTTGTAATATCATATTTAATTATTTTAAGAACTCCTTCTTCTGTTCATAACCCCTGTTCTTTTTTTATGCATTCAACATCTAATCTCTCAGAGCACATTATATAGTTTTTTGGTTTTCTTCTGCTCCTGCATTGCAGGCATTGCTCTTCCTTGGTGTTTGTATTGGAGGTTCTCTACTTGCATGTTGGTGATTTTCCTCAAATGGGATTCTTTGCTGTTGGTTGATATCTAGGAACAGGCACTAATAAAGATTGTTGGAGTGTCTAAGTGTTTGGGCATACACATTGATTCCTGAGCCTCATTTAGAATGACTTGTTTTTTCACTAGGAGATTCCCAATTGTCAGAATCTATACAGCATTTTGGGGGGGGGGAGAACTGATTTTCTGCAGAAAGCAGTTGGCCAATCTCATGCTCATAGAGTATTAACCTGGGTGCTGATGTTCTAAAGAGCAGGAGAGGGGGCTGGAGGATACTCCTTATTTAGTGTTTAAGCTTTCACTTCTCAACTTTTAGTACTGCACCTCACTGCCCCCTCAGCAGTGCTTGGTGTCCTTGTCCAGAGCCTCCCTGGTTCAATATTTCCAGAGAGTGAACCCACGGTGTTCTGTAGGGGAGGAGGAATGGGAGAAGGTAGGAGTTTGTCCATGTGAGGGTAAGAAAGAGACTTAAGAGGGGAAGGGTCATGCTCATTTAAAAGATTAGCAGCTGCCATTATCTTAATTAATATCACTTTTGAGCAGCTTAATGATTTTCTTTTGGGAAATTACTTCTCCCCTTGTCACCTGCATGGCAGAGCAAATCACGTGCCTATTTCCCACTATGGAGTAAGAAAAGCTACCTTCCCTCTACCCTCCATGTACATGAAGGGAGCAGAGACATGACTTAAACAGCCAATCACATGCCCTGTCCTTGAGGGTGCATGATATTGAGAGGCATTTTCATGGCTGAAGGTGGTGGCAGCATTCTGGCCACACTTCTCTAAGAGGTTTTCTGTAAGTCCTATTTTCCAGCCCTCTGGAGATGCCACCATTCATTCTTGTCGATTATTTTTTCTTTTTTAAAGATTTTATTTATTTATTTGAGAGAGAGAGAGCACAAGCAGAGGGAAGGACAGTGGGAGAGGGAGAAGCAGGCTCCCCTCTGAGCTGGGAACCTGATGTGGGGCTTGATCCCAGGACCCTAGAACTGTGACCTGAGCCGAAGGCAAATGCTTAACCAACTGAATCACCCAGGCACCTCCATTCCTGTCCATTCTTGCTCAAATTCAAGACTCTCAACAATCTGCAAACTTATGATACCCTTCCAATATATAGTGTAGAGTAAAAAAAAAAAATTCAGCACTGCCTGCTCTCCCACTATGTTCACATCTCTCAAAATCTTCTGGGATTCTGTGACATAATAAACCCATGCTTTTTTCTGTCCATACACTCCTCCTTTGTGGCTCTCAGCTGCTATGTTGTTACCATTCCTTCATTTGCTCTGCCAAATATTCTTTTTATTATTATTATTGGGTTATGTTAATCACCATACATTACATCATTAGTTTTTGATGTAGTGTTCCGTGATTCATTGTTTGTGTATAACACCCAGTGATCCATGCAGAACATGCCCTCTTTAATACCCATCACCAGGCTAACCCATCCTCCCACTCCCCTCCCCTCTAGAACCCTCAATTTGTTTCTCAGAGTCCATAGTCACTTATGGTTCATCTCCCCCTCCGATTTCCCCCCCTTCATTCTTCCCTTCCTGCTATCTTCTCTTTTTTTTTAACATATAATGTATCATTTGTTTCAGAGGTACAGGTCTGTTATTCAATAGTCTTACACAATTCACAGTGCTCACCATAGCACATGCCCTCCCCAATGTCTATCACTCAGCCACCCCATCCCTCCCCCCCACCACTCCAGCAACCCTCAGTTTGTTTGCTGAGATTAAGAATTCCTCATATCAGTGAGGTCATATGATACATGTCTTTCTCTGATTGACTTATTTCACTAGCATACTACTCTCCAGTTCCATCCACATCCTTGCAAATGGCAAGATTTCATTCCTTTTGATGGCTGCATAATATTCCATTGTATATATATACCACTTCTTCTTTATCCATTCATCTGTTGATGGACATCTTGGCTCTTTCCACAGTTTGGCTATTGTGGACATTGCTGCTATAAACATCGGGGTGCCTGTACCCCTTTGGATCCCTACATTTGTATCTTTGGGTTAAATACCCAGTAGCACAATTGCTGGATTGTATGATAGCTTTATTTTCAACTTTTTGAGGAACCTCCATACTGTTTTCCAGAATGGCTGCACCAGCTTGCATTACCACCAACAGTGTAGGAGGGTTCCCCTTTCTCCTCATCCCCACCAAAATCTGTCATTTCCTGACTTGTTAATTTTAGCCATTCTGACTGGTGTGAGGTGATATCTCATTGAGGGTTTGATTTGGATTTCCCTGATGCTGAGCGATGTTGAGCCTTTTTCATGTGTCTGTTGGCCATTTGGATGTCTCTTTGGAAAAATGTTCATGTCTTCTGCCCATTTCTTGATTGGATCATTTGTTCTCTGGGTGTTGAGTTTAAGAAGTTCTTTATAGATTTTGGATACTAGCCCTTTATCTGATATGTCATTTGTGAAAATCTTCTCCCATTCTGTTGGTTGTCTTTTGGTTTTGTTGACTGTTTCCTTTGCTTTGCAAAAGCTTTTTATCTTGATGAGGTCCCAATAGTTCATTTTTGCCCTTGCTTCCCTTGCCTTTGACAATGTTTCTAGGAAGAAGTTGCTGTGGCTAAGGTCGAAGAGGTTGCTGCCTGTGTTCTCCTTTAGGATTTTGATGGACTCCTGTCTCACCTTTAAGTCTTTCACCCATTTGGAGTCTATTTTTGTGTGTGGTGTAAGGAAATGGTCCAGTTTCATTCTTCTGCATGTGGCTGTCCAATTTTCCCAACACCATTTGTTGAAGAGACTGTCTTTTCTCCATTGGACATTCTTTCCTGCTTTGTCAAAGATGAGTTGACCATAGAGTTGAGGGTCCATTTCTGGGCTCTCTGTTCTGTTCCATTGATCTATGTGTCTGTTTTTGTGCCAGTACCATACTGTCTTGATGATGACAGCTTTGTAATAGAGCTGGAAGTCCGGAATTGGGATGCCGCCAGGTTTGCTTTTCTTTTTCAACATTCCTCTGGCTATTCGGGGTCTTTTCTGGTTCCATACAAATTTTAGGATTATTTGTTCCATTTCTTTGAAAAAAGTGGATGGTATTTTGATGGGCATTGCATTGAATGTGTAGATTGCTCTAGATAGCATTGACATCTTCACAATATTTGTTCTTCCAATCCATGAGTATGGAACGTTTTTCCATTTCTTTGTGTCTCCCTCAATTTCTTTCATGAGCATTTTATAGTTTTCTGAGTACAGATTCTTTGCCTCTTTGGTTAGATTTGTTCCTAGCTATCTTATGGTTTTGGGTGCAATTGTAAACAGGATCTACTCCTTAATTTCTCTTTCTTCTGTCTTGTTGTTGGTGTATGGGAATGCCACTAATTTTTGTGTATTGATTTTATATTGTGCCACTTTACTGAATTCCTATATGATTTCTAGCAGTTTTGGGGTGGAGTCTTTTGGGTTTTCCACATAAAGTATCATATCATCTGCAAAGACTGAGAGTTTGACTTCTTCTTAGCCAATTTGGAAGCTTTTTATTTCTTTTTGTTGTCTGATTGCTGTGGCTAAGACTTCTAGTACTATGTTGAATGCCAGTGCTGATAGTGGACATCCCTGCTGCGTTCCTGACCTTAGGGGGAAAGCTCTCAGTATTTCCCCAGTGAGAATGATATTTTCTGTGGGTTTTTCATAGATGCATTTTATGATATTGAGGTATGTACCCTCTATGCCTATACTCTGAAGAGTTTTGATCAAGAAAGGATGCTGTACTTTGTCAAATGCTTTTTCGGCATCTATTGAGAGGATCATATGGTTCTTGTTCTTTCTTTGATTAATGTATTGTATCATGTTGATTGATTTGCGGATGTTGAACCAAACTTGCAGCCCAGGGATAAATACCACTTGGTCGTGGCGAGTAATCCTTTTAATGTACTGTTGTATCCTATTGGCTAGTATTTTGGTGAGAGTTTTTGCATCCATGTTCATCAAGGACATTGGCCTGTAATTCTCCTTTTTGATGGGTCTTTGTCTGGTTTGGGGATCAAGGTAATGGTGGCCTCATAAAACGAGTTTGGAAGTTTTCCTTCCATTTCTATTTTTTGGAACAGTTTCAGAAGAATAGGTATTAATTCTTCTTGAAATGTTTGGTAGAATTCCCCTGGGAAGCCATCTGGCTCTGGGCTTTTGTTTGTTGGGAGATTTTTGATGACTGCTTCAATTTCCTTAGTGGTTATAGGTCTGTTCAGGTTTTCTATTTCTTCCTGGTTCAGTTTTGCTAGTTGATACAGCTCTAGGAATGCATCCATTTCTTCCAAACTATCTAATTTGCTGGCATAGAGTTGCTCATAATATGTTCTTATAATTGTTTGTATTTCTTTGCTGTTGGTTGTGATCTCTCCTCTTTCATTCATGATTTTGTTGATTTGGGTCCTTTCTCTTTTCTTTTTGATAAGTCTGGGAGGGGTTTATCAATCTTGTTAATTCTTTCAAAGAACCAGCTCCTAGTTTTCGTTAATTTGTTCTACTGTTTTTTTGGTTTCTATTTCATTGATTTCTGCTCTGATCTTTATTATTTCTCTTCTCCTGCTGGGTTTAGGCTTTATTTGCTGTTCTTTCTCCAGCTCCTTGAGGTGTAGGGTTAGGTTGTGTACTTGAGACCTTTCTTGTTTCTTGAGAAAGGCTTGTATTGCTATATACATTCCTCTTAGGACTGCCTTTGCTGTATTCCAAAGAGTTTGAACAGTTGTGTTTTCATTTTCTTTGGTTTCCATGAATTTTTAAAATTCTTCTTTAATTTCCTGGTTGACCCATTCATTCTTTAGTAGGATGCTCTTTAGCCTCCATGGATTTGAGTTCTTTCTGACTTTCCTCTTATGAGTGAGTTCTAGTTTCAAAGCATTGTGGCCGAAAATATGCAGGGAGTGATTCCAATCTTTTGGTACTGGTTGAGACCTGATTTGTGACCTAGGATGTGATCTATTCTGGAGAATGTTCCATGGCACTAGAGAAGAATGTGTATTCTGTTGCTTTGGGATGGAATGTTCTGAATATGTCTCTGAGGTCCATTTGGTCCAATGTGTCATTTAAAGTCTTTATTTCCTTGTTGATCTTTTGCTTAGGTGATCTGTCCATTTCAGTGAGGGGGGTGTTAAAGTCCCCTACTATTATTGTATTGTTGTCGATATGTTTCTTTGCTTTTGTTCTTAATTGGCTTATATAATTGGCTGCTCCCATGTTAGGGGCATAGATATTTACAATTGTTAGATCTTCTTGTTGGATAGACCCTTTAAGTAGCATATAATGTCCTTCCTCATCTCTTATTACAGTCTTTGGTTTAAAATCTAATTTGTCTGATACAAAGATTGCCACCCCAGCTTTCTTTTGGTGTCCATTAGCATGGTAAATGGTTTTCCAACCCCTCACACTCAATCTGGGGGTGCCTTTGGGTCTAAAATGAGTGTCTTGCAGGCAGCATATTGATGGGTCTTGTTTTTTTATCCAATCTGATAGGCTGTGTCTTTTAAAGGGGGCATTTAACCCATTTACATTCAGGGTAACTATTGAAAGATATGAATTTAGTGCCATTGTATTGCCTGTAAGGTGACTGTTAGTGTCAATTGTCTGTGTTCCTTTCTGGTGTATGTTACTTTTAGGCTCTCTCTTTGCTTAGAGGACCCTTTCAATATTTCTCATAGGGTTGGTTTCGTGTTTGCAAATTCCTTTAATTTTTGTTTGTCCTGGAAGCTTTTTATCTCTCCTTCTATTTTCAATGACAGCCTAGCTGGATATAGTATTCTTGGCTGCATATTTTTCTCATTTAGTGCTCTGAATATATCCTGCCAGTCCTTTCTGGCCTGCCAGGTCTCTGTGGATAGGTCTGTTGCCAATCTATTGTTTCTACCATTGTAGGTTACAGATCTCTTCTCCCACGGTGCTTTCAGGATTTTTTCTTTGCCTCTGAGATTCGTAAGTTTTACTATTAGATGTCGGGGTGCTGACCTATTCTTATTGATTTTGAGAGGGTTTCTCTGTGTCTCCTGGATTTTGATGCCTCTTTCCTTACCCAAATTAGGGAAGTTCTTTGCTATGATTTGCTCCATTATACCTTCTGCCCCTCTCTCTCTTTCTTCTTCTTCTGGGATCCCAATTACTCTAATGTTGTTTTGTTTTATGGTATCACTTATCTCTCGAATTCTGCCCTCGTGATCTAGTAGTTGTTTATCTCTCTTTTTCTCAGCTTCCTGATTTTCCATCATTTGGTCTTCTATATCACTGATTCTCTCTTCTGCCTCATTTATCCTAGCAGTTAGAGCCTCCATTTTTTATTGCACCTCATTAATAGCCTTTTTGATTTCGACTTGCTTAGATTTTAATTATTTCTCCAGAAAGAGTTTCTCTAATAACTTCTATGCTTCTCTCAAGGCCAGCTTGTATCTTTAAAATCATCATTCTGAACTCTAGTTCCAACATCGTACTAATGTCTGCATTGATTAGGTCCCTGGCAGTTGGTACTGCATCTTGTTCTTTTTGTTGAGGTGATTTTTTCCGTCTTGTCATTTTGTCCAGAGGAGAATAGGTGAATGAGAGAACAAAATGCTTACATGGTAACAACATCCCCAGAAAATATATACTACAGAAATTAGAAAAGACCTTACCAGGAGAACGGAAAAGAAAAAAAAAGATAAAAACAAACAAAACAGGGCGCCTGGGTGGCTCAGTCGGTTAAGCAACTGCCTTTGGCTCAGGTCATGATCCTGGAGTCCCAGGATCGAGTCCCGCATTGGGCTCCCTGCTTGGTGGGGAGTCTGCTTCTCCCTCTGACCCTCCTCCCTCTCATGCTCTCTGTCTCAAATAAATAAATAAAATTAAAAAAACAAACAAACAAACAAAACAAAACAAAATAAACAGAATATGATCAAATATGATCAGGCTGGTTCACAGATCAGTGCCACACACTAGATTTTGGGTGTATTTGGGTCTGTTAGAAGAAAGTGCCTCCCAAAATTTTAAAGAAAGAACAACTTATATATGTACAAAAATAAGGGATGATATGATGAAGGGATGGAATATGACTGTAAAGATGAAAATTATAAATATTTTATAAGAGAAATTGATAAAAGAAGTTGATTGAAAAAAGAAAGAAGAGGATTAAAATAAAGGGTGGTGAGAGTGAATGTGATCAGGCAGGAGACTAGAACAAAGCCATACACTACAGATTTAGGGTATATTTTGATCTGTTAGAAGAAACTGTATCTCAAAACTTTAAGGAGAGAACAACTTATATATATATATACCAAAAATAAGGGTAATTACTATGAAGGGATAGAATATGACTCTAAAAATGAAAAATAAAAAATATTTTTTTAAAAAGGGGATGATAAGATGTTGGTTGAAAAAGGGAAAAAGAAAAATTCAAAAAAAAAAGAAAGTTTAAAAAAAATTAACTTTGAAGGACTAAAGAATCATGGGGGAAAAGCCATGAATTCTATGAATTCTATGTGCAGTATTCCCCTAGTGCTGGAGTTCTGCCATTCTCATTGATCAGTAAACTTGGTCTTGGTTGGCTGTTCTTGCTGATCTTCTGGGGGAGGGGCCTGTTGCCATGGTTCCCAAATGTCTTTGCAGGAGGCGGAACTGCCCCACCCTTGCCCGGTCCAGGCTAAGTAATCTCCTCGGGTTTGCTCTCCGGTGCTTTTGTTCCCTGCAAGCTTTCCGTACAGCTTCAGAGGATGAGAGTGAAAATGGTAGCCTCCCAATCTCTGCCCCAGAGGACCCGAGAACTCGAGGCCCCACTCCTCATTGAGCCCCCAGAGAAAAGCAATCACTCCCGTCTCCCTGGTCTCCGGGCGCACTCCGTGCTCACCTGGCCTGTGACCAAGTGTTTCTCTCTGGCTCACGACCCTGTGTGGAGTCTCCAAACCCAGCAGATCCCTGCAATGTGCTCCCACACCGCTCCTCCCAGGGGAAGAAGGGGGGTCTCCCCAGATCTGCCACTTGTTGGGTCCCTGCTGGAAGAGCAGTGGCTTGACTGTCCCGTGGGTCACAGTTTATGGCAACCCCAAGCTGAGAGCCCGCTCCTCTGCTCCATCTCTGCAGCTGGATTCCCCACTCCGATACGTGGGAGCTCCGCCGCACTCAGGCATCCCCGATCTTTCTGTGACTCCAAGGGTCCTGAGACCACACTGTCCCAGTGAGTGTTCCACCCCCCACTTAGCTACTGGAGCAACGTCCCTCAGTGGAGCAGACTTCTAAAAGTTCCGATTTTGTGCTCTGGGGCTCTATCACTTGCCAGAAGCGGCCGACAAAGGCCCCCTCCCGAATATCGCCTCAGATTCACTTCCCCACCCATCCTACCTTCCAGAAAGTGGTCGCTTTTCTGTTCAGAGAGTTGTTGCTATTCTTTTCTTTGATCTCCTGTTGAGTTCATAGGTGTTTAGAATGGTTTGATCCCTATCCAGCTGAATTCCTGAGACCAGACAAAATCCAGGTCTCCTACTTCTCCGCCATCTTGCTCCTCCCCCTGCTCTGCCAAATACTTTTGACCTCTCTGGTGTGTTATTTGCCTCTTGTCTTTTTTTCCTTGTGGGTCATCTCTTTTCTATCCCTTTACTGTTATTTCAATGGACTTTGGAGAAAGGCTAGAGATGAACTCATGATTCGAGCCACCATATGCCATCAAAACTCTAAACATGTTGGTACTCCATGTATGGATTTCTAGAGAACATCTACATGGTAGCTCAAGTAAAATACAATTCTCAACAATCTGAGAAGCAGAGAACAATGTTATGGCCAAATAAATAAATAATGATGTTAGATGAGGATTTATAGTCTGGCAAAAATCCAGTTTGTATAGAAATCAAGTCCTATTATAGCATTATAGGGAAAGCTACATTATTCTGGACTGAGTTTTTGTGGCTGTGGATTGAGCCAATTATTTTAATCATATTTTTGGGAAAGCTATTGTAATTCAATTAAAAGTGATTGATTTCCACTGGCATTCAATTTAGCACATTGCTTTTGAGCAAAGAGACTTGACACTTGGCTTAAAAGTGTTAAGACTATGGTTTAATGGTGAGAAACAAAAAAAAAAATGTAAGCTTTTAGCAATCAAATTAAGAATTTCAGCAAACACCATTAAATCTCAGAGGGCCAGACTATACGAGGCTGCAGGGATCATTTATAACACAGATGCTAATATTCTTTCTAAGCAAATATGTTCTTTATTTTAAAAATCTAGGTATCTGAACAGGAGAATGGCCTATAAATTGAGGTAAATAAAAACTATAAAATACAATAAACCAGTTAAAAGCATGATTGCTCCATAAGGATAAATATGGCCAGACCTCTAAGCCATAGCATTGAGAGGGGGAGAAAAAAGCTATTTAGAGCAGTAAACTCCAGGAAAGGGGGGGTGGGGAACCAGAGAAGACAGTTTGATTAAAGGAAATGTTTAGATATAACTATGTTAAATAACTATTGCAAGGGGAATTACATCACCTATATAGATAAAAATAAAATATAAAAATATTTTTAAGAATAAATTTAGTTTGGGGGGCCTGGGTGGCTCAGTTGTTGAGTGTTTGCCTTAGGCTCAGGTCGTGATCCCAGCATCCTGGGATCGAGCCCCGCATTGGGCTCCCTGCTCCGCGGGAGGCCTGCTTCTCCCTCTCCCACTCCCCCTGCTTGTGTTCCCTCTCTTGCTATGTCTCTTTCTGTCAAATAAATAAATAAAATCTTAAAAAAAGAATAAATTTAGTTTATAATTTATAAATGTTTTCTTGAAAACCTTTTTCATCATATGGTTTTCTAAACAAGCTGGGATAAAACAATCACATGGAAAGGAAGATGTTCTAGTTCCAGGTTAGACAGATAAGCACATCCACCCTGACTCTTCTACTGCAAGCCAGGAATTAGTTTCCCATTTTTCTTCCACTGTGCCCTGGCCTAGGCTCAAGGCAGCCCAAAACAAAGAAGAGGACAAACATTTTGTGATTTTTCTTCTACAAAGTACCTATAATGGGCAAATCATGAAGACAGAAAGTAGAACAGGGGTTACTAGGGTTGGGGGGAGGAATGAATGGAGAGTTATTGTTTAATGTTTAGAGTTTCCATTTGGGATGATGAAAAAGTTTTGGAAATGGATAGTGGAGATATTTGCACAACAATGTCAAGGTACTTATGCCACTAAATTGTACATCTAAAAATGACCAAAATGGTAAACTTTATGCATATTTTACCACAATGAAAAAAATAAAGCTGAAAGAAATAGAGAAATTATACAATTATAACTGTAGACTTTAGCAGTTGGTAATCAATAGATCAAGTAGAGAGAAAATGGATACAGAAGGAATATAAAATAATGCAACTGGTATGTATAGAACACTACACCCTAACTGGAATATATATTCTTTTTAGGTGCACATGAAACATTCAACAAGATAGACTGTATCTTAAGTTTTAAACAAACTCTAACAAACTTAAAGTAATTAAAATTATACAAAGAATGTTATTTAACAATAATGGAATTAAACTACAAATCAATAGCAGCAAGATAACAGAAAAATTTCCAAACACTTGTAAATTAAACAACACACTTCTGAATAATTCATGGGTCAAAGGTCTCAAAGGAGATTAGAAAACATTTTGAACTGAACAAACATAAAATACAGCAAATAAAAATTTATAGGATATAGTTAAGCAATGCTTAGAGGGAAAGTTAGAGCATTAAGTGCTTGAACTAGAAAAAGAAGAAAAGTCTCAAACCAATAGTCTGTGTTTCCATGTTAAGACAGTAGAGAAAAGAAGCAAAGAAACAGAAAGGGGAAATAATTTTTTTGAAAAAGAGCAGAACCATGCTATCTTGGTGATCATTGCTTTGTAATATAGCTTGAAATCGGGCAACATGATGCCCCCAGCTTTGTTTTTCTTTTTCAACATTTCCTTGGCGATTCGGGGTCTTTTTTGATTCCATACAAATTTTAGGATTGTTTGTTCCAGCACTTTGAAAAATGTCATTGGAATTTTGATTGGGATGGCATTGAAGGTATAGATTGCTCTGGGTAGCATAGATATTTTAACAATGTTTATTCTTCGATCCATGAGCATGGAACGTTTTTCCACCTTTTTGTGTCTTCTTCAATTTCTTTCATGAGTGTTCTGTAGTTCCTAGAGTATAGATCCTTTACCTCTTTGGTTAGGTTTATTCTGAGGTATCTTACGGCTTTTGGTGCTATAGTAAGTGGAATCATTTCTCTAATTTCTCTTTCTACAGTTGCATTGTTAGTGTATAAGAAAGCAACTGATTTCTGTGCATTGATTTTGTATCCTGCCACATTACTGAATTGCTGTATGAGTTCTAGTAGTTTGGGGGTGGAGTCTTTTGGATTTTCCATATAGGCAGTAACCTCTTTGACATCGGCCACAGCAACTTCTTTCAAGATACATCTCCAAAGGCTAGTGAAACAAAAGCAAAAATGAACTTTTGGGACTTCATCAAGATAAAAAGCTTCTGCACAGCAAAGGAAACAGTCCTAACAAAACAAAGAGGCAACCCACAGAATGGCAGAAGATATTTGCAAATGACACTACAGTTAAAGGGCTGGTATCCAAGATCTATAAAGAACTTCTCAAACTCAACAGCCAAAACACAAATAATCAAGTCAAAAATGGGCAGAAGATATGAACAGACATCTCTCCAAAGAAGATATACAAATGGCTAACAGACACATGAAAAAAATGTTCATCATCATTAGTCATCAAGGAAATTCAAATCAAAACCACACTGAGATACCACCTTACACCAGTTAGAATGGCAAAAATTGACAAGGCAAGAAACAACAAATGCTGGAGAGGTTGTGGAGAAAGGGGAACCCTCTTACACTGTTGGTGGGAATGCAAGTTGGTACAGCCACTTTGGAAAACAGTGTGGAGGTTCCTCAAAAAGTAAAAATAGAGCTACCCTATGACCCAGCAATTGCACTCCTGGGTATTTACCCCAAAGACACAGATGTAGTGAAAAGAAGGACCATAACGCACCCCAATGTTCATAACAGCAATGTCCGCAATAACCAAACTGTGGAAAGAGCTGAGATGCCCTTCAACAGATGAATGGATAAAGAAGATGTGGTCCATATATACAATGGAATATTACTCAGCCATCAGAAAGGATGAATACCCAACTTTTACATCAACATGGATGGGACTGGAGGAGATTATGCTAAGTGAAATAAGTCAAGCAGAGAAAGTCAATTATCATATGGTTTCACTTCTTTGTGGAACTTAAGGAATAGCATGGAGGACATCAGGAGAAGGAAGGGAAAAATGAAGGGGGAGAAATCAGAGGGAGAGATGAACCATGAGAGACTATGGACTCTGAGAAACAAACTGAGGGTTTTAGAGGGGAGGGGGGTGGTGGCTTGGCTAGCCCAGTGATGGTATTAAGGAGGGCACATACTGCATGGAGCACTGGGTATTATATGAAAACAATGAATAGTGGATCACTACATCAAAAACTAATGATGTAGTTTAGGGTGACTAACATAACATAATAAAATAAAATTTAAAAAAAAAAGCATAAACCAACAAAATGGAAAACCAAAACAAGGTAATCAATGAAACCAAAAGCTAGTTCTTTGAAACAATCATAAAAGTTGGTAAACCTCAAGCAAGACTAACAAAGAAAAAAAGGAAGGACACAACTATCAATATCAAGAATGAAAGGGGGTTAGAAGAGGAGGTGGAAGGGTGTGGGAGGGGACATGGAAGGGAGTGTGAGGGGAGTTGGGAGGGGGTGGGAGGGGAGATGGAAGGGAGGCAGTGAGAAGTGGGAGGGAGTAGAACATCACAACAGACTCCACAGATCTTACTGGGAGGAGGAGGGAATACTTTGACAACTCCATATACATAAATTCAACAACTTAGATAAATGAACTAATTCCCGGGAAAAAAATGTAAAACTTGACCTAAACCTCATAGATAAATTAGCTCAAAATGGATTGTAGACCTAATGTTTATATAAAACATAAAACTATACAGTTTTACAATAATGGAGAAAATCTTTGTGACCTAGAGTACGCATGATACTAAAAGTACAATCCATAAAATGAAAGTA
Organism: Neomonachus schauinslandi; assembly: GCF_002201575.2. Lineage (NCBI taxonomy): Eukaryota > Metazoa > Chordata > Mammalia > Carnivora > Phocidae > Neomonachus > Neomonachus schauinslandi. The sequence goes on along the minus strand of NC_058406.1, from coordinate 111,407,764 downwards.
TTGATTAATTAAATAATATTAAAATTTTTGAACTGAGGACATTGTTAAGAGATTGAAAAGGCAAGTTATGGACCAGGAGAAAATATTCCCTTGTACAAACAACTTGTGTTCAGACTATACAAAAAAAATTCCTATCTCTATATTAAGAAAATAATCAAATTTCAAAATAGACAAAAACTTACATGTACACTTCACAAAAGGGGATATAAAGATGACAAATGAGCATGCAGAAAAGATGCTCAACATTATTAACCATGAGTTAAATGGGAATTAGAGCCAGAGTAAGATTCACACCAGTTAAAATAGCTAAAATAAGTGACTATTAAAAAAAAAAATAAGTGGGGTGCCTGAGTGGCTCAGTCGTTTAAGCGTCTGCCTTCAGCTCAGGTCGTGATCCCAGGGCCCTGGGACTGAGCCCCGCATCGGGCTCACTGCCCAGCGGGAAGCCTGCTTCTCCCTCTCCCTCTGCCTGCCATTCTGACTATCTGTGCTCTCTCTCTATCTCTCCGTCAAATAAATAAATAAAATCTTAAAAAAAAATAAGTGACTATAGCAAGAACTAAAAGGATATAAAGCAACTGGAGCTCTCGTACATCGCTGGTGGTAATGCAAAATCTCACAGCCACTCTGAAAAATAATGTAGCAGTTTCTTAATAAATTAAGCCTACATTTTACCATATGACCCAGTAATCCCACTCCAAGGTATTTGCCTTACAGAAATTAAAATTTATATTCACAAAGGGGCCCTGGGTGTCTCAGTCGGTTAAGGGACTGACTCTTGATTTTGGCTCAGGTCATGATCTCAGGGTGGTGAGATCCAGCCACGTGTGGGGTTCCACATTCAGTGCAGAGTCTGCTTGAGATTCTCTCTCTTTCTGCCTCTGCCCCTGCCCTGCTCATGCTGTCTCTCTCTCTCACTAATATAAAATAAATAAATAAAATCTTAAAGAAATTATACTCACATAAATACCTTCAGATAAATTATTATAGCTGTTCTATTCATAACTGCCCAAAACTGAAAACAAGCCAAATGTCCTTTGGTGGATGAATGGATGAACAAATGGAGGTCTAGCCATACAATGAAATAATATTGCAGCATTGAAAAGGAATGAACAATGAAGATACCACAACAACTTGGATGAATCTCAAAGGCATTATGCTGGGTGAAAGAAGTCAGTTTCAAAAGTTACATACTGTATGATTCTATTTGTATGATATTCTCAAAAACACAAAACCATAGTGATAGGGCACAGATAAATTGTTGCCAGTGGTTAGTGGTCTAGGAAGGAAATGATGACAAAAGGGCAGCAAGAGGGACTCTTTTAGTGATTGAACTAATCTATATGTTGACTGTGGTGATGGCTACATGAATCTATATGTGTTAAAACTGGTAGAACTATGCATTAAAAAAAAAAAAAGTCCAGGGGCGCTTGGGTGGCTCAGTCCTTAAGCGTCTGCCTTCGGCTCAGGTCATGATCCCAGGGTCCTGGGATCGAGCCCCACCTTGGGCTCCCTGCTCCGCGGGAAGCCTGCTTCTCCCTCTCCCACTCCCCCTGCTTGTGTTCTCTCTCACTGTCTCTCTGTCAAATAAATAAATAAATCTTAAAAAAAAATCCAAAAACTTGATGATAGCTTTCAATCAAGCCTTTCTATATTTTTTTAACTATTTTTGTCAACAGGTAATTAGAATTAACCATCAAATAAATTGAGTTCCTACTGGAAATCTCTTTATCCTTGAAATGCTATTTTCTGACTGGCCCTTATAATGTGTTGCACTCTGGAATTCCAGAAATTTATTTTTGTCAATCAAATATTTTCCCCCTTATTTTTGAGATTTCTTGGAGGTATTTTTATGAAACTGAAATGTTCCTATTGCTTGTAATATTTAATAGTCAATAATTATTTATTGATTAAAGAAGCAAATTTATGATACGTATAAATATGAATTGTATTTTGTGACTTTCTATGGTTCAAAAATCTGTATTGTTCATCAACAGAAATAATTCCTTTTCAGTGGTTCTTGAAAGCATTGCTCATTTTCCCTCCTATCCCCCATACATGTGACCTTTAAGTTTAAAAGAAATCTAATGTCTTTACCTTTTATAGAACATTAAAATACCCTTTATAAAGGGCTCAACTTGAACAGAGTTATACTATTTAGAAAATCATATTCTCTGTAAACCCATTCCAATTGATAATTTCTCACCAGTTTAATAATTTTTGACTAAAACAAAAGCAAAAACAGAACACCTTTAATCACAGCAGGATTAAGTCTTACTGTATCACAAATCAAAAACAGATTAGGAAATGGTGAGTTGCTCCAAGAAGCGAAGCATGTTATGCTGTAGAATTATTTCAGTGCACCAATCACCCAGATTCGGTTTCATACCAAATGTGCTTTTCTATTTCAAAATTTATTTAAACATGTTCTAATACAATTTTTTTTGTCTTTCATTAGAACAGCTTCCCACCCCCACCCCCACCCCCACTTCTGGTAATCATATCAGTGTTATTCCATTCTACTAAGATAAAAATTTGTAAATATTGTGCTCTTCTTTCTTATTCAATCTTTTTAAATCCTATTTGTGTCTTCTTTGGAAATGACTTATTTATTTACCACATTGTTTTGGGCCCTTTTCTCTGTGAGATATTACTGGAATAGCCTTTTAGTGGACTACCTTGATTCCAAATTCCATCCAGTATGCCAAAAAATTATACAACTCCCAAGTCCTGAATGTCCTTTCTCTGACCTCAAAATGATTCCCTTTATTTATTGAGTTAAATCCCAGATACTCACTTTGAGGAGCTTCCATAATCACCCCCACATTTTCTTTTGGTTCATGGTTATCGCTGGATTTTAGATTTCATCCTCTGATCTGTCAAGAAATGCTAATCATTTTTTTAAGTATGTATCAGACTCAGTCTCATATCTCTGCCATTATTCACTATAACCCATTGCTTAGACAGCTGCCTCTTCTTGAAGGACTGGGTCAAGTTCCTCCTCCAATAAGCCTTGTATGAGCATGATAAGCTTGCTTGAACCTTTGAGAGCTCTGAAAGTAATTTACAGATTAGAACACACAATTGTGCCTCTAATTATCCTTATGTTCTAAATTAAATATTGGCTTTTGTTTGCATTAAATTTATAAACACTTGGGGACAGGGCCATTTACTAATGAGATGCAAGATAAACATCCAAAGAAAACAATAACTTTCCTGTATAACAGCAATAACCAGTTATAAAATGTAATAAGAAAGAATCCCACTTAATACTACACCTAAGAATGTAACTAAAAAAAAACAAACAAACATGCAATTCCATTATAAAGAAACCTTTATTGAAGGACAGAACAGAAAACCCAAAAAAATAGAGACATACCATTGTTGCTGTAAGAGTCTCAATACTCTAAAAAAGTCAGTATTTCCCAAATCAATCTATCAATCTAAATCAGACCACCAAAAAATCCATATTTTGACAAGCTGTTTCTAGCTCATTAAGAAAATAAAGCAAATAGCAGGAACTACCTGAACACTTTTAGGGAAAAAAAGTGTAATATAGAGTAACTTGCTGTAGCAGACAACCAAATATTTTATAATTATTTAATAATTAAAACTGTGTTGTCTTGGAATAGAAATAGGAAAATAAAAGTGGTTCAAGAAGCAGAATTAGGCATAATACTGTTAAAACATAATAAAGTAGCATTTCAAATTAATAAAGAAAAGAGGGCTGTTAAATATATGACTAGCAGGGGTGCCCGGGTGGCTCAGTTGGTAAAGCATCTGCCTTCGGCTCTGGTCATGATCCCAGAGTCCTGAGATCGAGGCTCATGTCAAGCTTTCTGCTCAGTGGGGATCCTACTTCTTCCTTTCCTTCTGCCTGCCACTCTGCCTTGCTTGTGCTATCTCTCTGTCAAATAAATAAAATCTTTTAAAAAAACATATATATGACTAGCAGTCTTGTCTCATGTTGTCTAAAAAAATAAATATCAGATAGATTAAAATCTAAACATTAATAACCAAACCTAACAATAATACTTTTTGAAATTGTGATAATGGCGAAACAATTTGAAAAGGACTGCATGTTTATAACAGTAGAAATAGTTAAATAAAGTTTATTGTAACACTATGCAACAGCATTCAGCCACTAAAGAGTAAGGTACATTTATTTGTACTGACATTTAAAGTTTCCAAGAAACAAAAAGAATAAGATAGACTTATTTGTCCTGACATTTAAAGTTTGGGAGACATATTGCTGCACGGAAAAAGTAAGTGAAATAAGCAGACAGAAGTCTTGATCTTACTTATGTTTTTTTTTTTTTTTTTATTTGAGACAGAGAGAATGAGAGAGAGAGAGCACATGAAAGGGGGGAGGGTCAGAGGCAGAAGCAGGCTCCCTGCCGAGCAGGGAGCCCGATGCGGGACTCGATCCAGGGACTCCTGGATGATGACCTGAGCTGAAGGCAGTCGCTTAACCAACTGAGCCACCCAGGCGCCCCTACTTATGTTTTTATAACAAGAGATACAGATGTATGTAAGTTCATAGTGAGTGAGCTAGGATGCTAGGTACTAAGCAGTAAATGCTGGTTGCCCAGGTAGGGGAAGAAGAGGTGGGTGTAATAGCTAAGAGATGGAAAAGTAAAGTAGACTTTCATGTTTCACTCCAAGTTCTTCTGTATAGTTTAAAATTAGGACTTATGTGATTAAAAAAAAAAAAGAAAGAAAGAAACACATTTCACTAACTTATACCAAAGAAAACACAGGAAAAGTGCCATTGCCTATTAGTAGAGATAGCATTCCGAAAAAATATACAAACTTTTAAAAGAAAAACATGTACAGATTTGATCACATAAAAATGTAAAACCTCTTTAGGTCAAAATAACCCACAAACAAAATAAAACACAAGTCATATCTCAAAGAAGTATTTTAAAATGTATAACAGATGAAGGATAAATAGTCATCACATATGAGGAATAGCATGAATAAGAAAAAGACCAACAACCCAATAGAAAAATGGACATCTGATATAAAAAGACATTTCACAAGATTATAAAATTACATATGAAACATATAAAAAGATGTTCAACCTGTTCAGTTATAAAAGAAATGCATATTAAAGCAGTAAGTTTGTCCATCGGATATACAAAATTTAAAAAAAAAATGATAATATTCAAAATTGGTGAGCTTTGAGATTGAGAGTCACTCTCACGTTCTCTTCTTGTGAATATAAATTGAACCTCTTGGGACCATAATTTGCAATATTTTAAAACATATAATTGTTCTATACTTTGACCCATAAATTCCATCCCTATCAATCTATCCCTAAAGAAATAATCACACATATGAAAAAAAAAGATATGTTTGCAAGGATAGTCAATGCTATAGTGTATATGATAGCAAGCAACTGGAAGCCAGCTAAACATCCACTGACAATGTGATAGTTAAATGTTAATGGATTACCTATACTAGGAAACATTGTAGTCTAGGAAGAGAACAACTATCAACATGGAAAGATCTTGTTATATTGTTAAGTGAAAAACAAATCACAGGAAATCACAGGAAAATATGTGTACTGTACTCTTGCCTATGCAGAAAAAAGATACTGCATCTATACATAGTGTTATGGACTGAATTGTCCCCCTTCCCAAATTCAAATGTGGAAGCTTTAACTGCCATACATCAGAATGTGACTGTATTTGGAGATAGGACCTTTTAAGAGGTGATTACGGTAAAATGAGCTGTTAGTGTGGGCCCTAATCCAACCTGACTTGTGTCCTTATAAGAAGAGGAAATTCAGACACACAAAGAGACCTGGGGGAGAGAACATTATATGAGGACCCAGCAAGAAGGTGGCCATCTGCAAGCCAAGGAGAGAGGCTTCAGGAGAAACTAACACTGCCAACACTTTGATCTTGGACTTCTAGCCTCTAGAACTATGAGGCAATAAATTCTGTTGTTTAATATCCCCTGTCTGTGGTATTTGTTAAGGCAGTCCTAGGAAGCTAATACACATAGTAAGGATTTTAGGAAGATATATACCCAACTGAAAATAGAGGTGGCTTCCAGAGCTCTGGAATGAGAGGAGAGAAAGAAGCTAAAACATATATATATATATACATACTTTCCATATGTTTTCATGTTCCTAGAGATGTTAGAGCAGACATTTATTTTTTTCATAATTAAAAAGGAAAATAAAAAAGAAAGAATATCACTTTGATAGGTAAGGGAACATTCATAGATGATACACAAAGCGATGCTTTAATCCATTACACAATTTTTTTAAACAGTAAAATGTAGACAGTATGTTTTGAGATCATTTATGCAGGAATCTCATAGACTATATGTGGGGTACATATTTTTGAAAAGACTTAAAATATCACTTCTATTTTCAGAGGGTACATTTCCAAAAAGAAAAAAGAAAAGAAAAAAGAAAACTCACCAGCAAGTCTAATTTTAAGTCCGAGAACCCTAGGAGCCCTAGGAGAAGACTGTTGTCTCCATTTCCTCTGTTCTATTTCCCTTGATGTAATAAGTCAACACCACATTTTGCAAAATCTAAGTTACTCAGAATTAAATAAACATCGCATCTATGAAACCAGAAACATTTACACCCCATAAAGGACTGCAGAATCCACAACAAAGCTCTCCTGGCTTCATCAGACACAAATATTTCTATTATTACTGGAACACAGATTCTGATAGGTCATCTTACTGGACAGTTGGCTCCAAGAACTTATGTTTTATACCTAGATAGCTAAAGGACAAATTCAAGGAAAAGAAGCAGAGGGATGAAGAAGTTGCCATTTCTCCCAAGTCTACAACAGCTGGAAACTTTAAATTGTTGGCTAGATGCATAAAAATTCCACTCATCATAATCTCAAAATACCTTGAAGTCAAATTTTAACCACAGTGCCACCTTACATTCAACTGCTGCTTCTACCCCCATCCCACCCCAATGATTAGAATTTTGGATCCAGTAGATGCTATATATTCATTAAACTGAATCTTATTATGTCATTTTTGCCAATATAAAATTTTGATCTCTTTAGGTTGATTGCTTCTTATCACTTTAACATTCAAAATCATAAAACAAACGAAACACCAAAAAGTATGGGGGAAAAAAATGTGAACATTTAAAATCTTCTTTTAGTATAAAATCAACTTACATGTTTACCCTTTGGAGGTGAGGACTTCCTTCTCTTTCTACCATCACTTCATGGTAAAAGAATTAAGATTGTATTTGACTTTTAAAGCACGGAAAACATTTTGAGAATTTGATATATACCAGACATTGTGCAAGTAAATGGAAGGGGCAGCCCTCCAGGATCTGGCTGATAATGGAGTAAGACTGTCAATAAAAAAGAAAGCTACATGCAAAATGATAACTCGAGTAGCAGCAATATTACAAAGGTGTGACTGGCATAAGGACAGGTGCTTTATTCTTCTTGGAAAATAAAAGGTTGGGGGGAGGTGCAGAGAGGTCTTCACAGAAAATGTTAGCTTTGAGCTTTGGTCAGTAGGAGATAATTCTGCAAGCACCTTGAGTAAAGCTTTCCAGGCAGAGGGAGCAGCTCACAAAAAAGCAGAGGTATGAGCATTTTGGGTTTGGCGTTCACAGGCAGCGCTGGAAGGGTGGTGCTCACCCAGCCTGGGGGAGAACACTGACCCCACTTGCCTGGGAAAAGACAGTGAACATGATTCCGATGCAGTTCTTTCTCTCATCACAAACCAACAAATTCTTCCCAAAATGAAATTTTGAAGGGAGCCCAGTGTCTTCAAGTCTCTCCTTCTCAATGCCCCTGGGCCGCAGGAGGGAAGCATGGGGACCTGCCACCTCCCTCCACTCTGACATCATCGTTGTCCCTGGTAGCCTCCAGGGCAGGTTCCGTTAAACAAGCTGAGCTTTCCAGAATGTGACTCGAGCATCACATAGCCTCAAAACGACCACGAGTCACTTCGGGACCAGTGCCCCAGGCTCCTTGGTTAGGGCCATCAAAGGTGCAGCCCCTTATCAGGACCAAGGAAAGAAGGTGTCAGCCAGCCAGTGGGCAGGTGCTGTGGGGGTCCCTAGATCCCAAAAGACGCTCTTGATCTCTGACAAATGAGTGGTTTTATGTATTGTAATATGTAGAGCCCATTTGCGAATTGCTCACAATTTCAAAAGTAACCTAATGAATCTTACTTTATGCTAGTTAGATGATTTCTGTGAAAATCCTTTTCACTAAAGGGCGGGAACCCCTGCCCTTCTGTGCTTTGGCTGCTGGTTAATAGGGAGTTAGTCCCTTTATTTGGGAAACACCACACTGAGTCTTACTTGCATGCCATGATAGGTTAAATTCTGTCAAAGGAAAAAAGGATTGAGTGCAGAGGAAAAGAGAGCCTGCAAGATGGAAATATTTTTTTGAGATGAAAGATGTACTTCAATTAAAGACATGGAGAAGATTGTTCCCCAAAAGAAAGAAATTACTGCTCTGTCAGTAAAAGAAGTCCTTCTAAGCTTAGCTGATGATGGTGTGGTTGGCTGGGAAAGGATTGGAACGTCTAATGATTGTTGGGCTTTTCCAAGTGAAGTTCTTCATGTGAGGAAATGTAGATAGGAGGTTCTGGAATCTCAGTTATCCAAGAGAAACCAAAAGCACACAGACCTACCAGAAAGCTTCCAGAAACTAAAATTAGTTGACATGAACCAACCATGCTAGCAAAAGAGCTTTTTTAACTTTGAGACCAAAGGGAACAGCTAAAGGCAGCAGTAGAAAAATACAAATAATGTGACCTGGAAGTTATAGACGGAATACGCCAAGCAAATAAAGTAGCCAAAGAAGCTGCTGACAGATGGAGTGATAATGTATTTGCAATAAAATCTTGGGCCAAAAGAGAATTTGGATTTGAAGAAAATAAAACTGATAAAAAAAATTGGAATTCCAGAAGACTAAATAGACTGAAATGTTCAATGTTGGTTAAGGACCTGTGTGCTTGTATGTATATTTTTCCATTATCCAATTAAATGTACTGAATTGTCATTTACCTAAAACTGTGTTTATTGTTTTATTAATTTTAAATAAAATATAAAGTTAAAAAAAAATCTCTCCTTCTTGCCTCCTGCTTCATAGCACTCTCTTTTATTATTTCTTTCATATTGTCCTGGCTTTGTTGTCTCACATTACCTGTGTGACCCCACCCTGTACCAACCCACCCCTTTTCCAGGTAGCTTCTCCTTAGTGGACTGCTTTTGTACTAAAAACATGGCACACTCTAGGGTGGCCCAGGGAGACTTCTCCACACTGGCTAAGGCTCCTTCCCTGAGCTCATCTTTTTTTTTTTTTTTTTAAGATTTTATTCTTAAGTTCATTCTACACCCAACATGGGGCTCCAACCCACAACCCCAAGATCAAGAGTTGGTTTGGGCAGATTTTGAAGATTTCACATAGAACACTAGATATATGATAAGAGTTTAGAGGACAGGTCTGCACTGAAGATAAAGATTTGGGAGTAGACACTGTATTGCTGATATCTAACACCATGAGACTGTGTGTGATATAGAAGAGGTCCAAAGAGAAATGAGGAGGGTCAGCAGGGGAGATGTGAGGAAGAGGAAACCCAAGTGAAGAAAAATCTTCAAGGATCAGAGGTAACCAGTTGCATTCAAGTCTGCTATTAGAGCATGTGGGGACAGGGAAAAGGCATTGGTTTCACATATTGCAGTTATTGGGGGCTGTAAATAAAACAGTCTCTGGGCAGTGGTGGAACAAAGCATTTTCAAGTGTTTTAAGACACAATGGCAGAAAAGGGGTTGGAATAAACATGGATGCAAAAATCCTCAACAAAATATTAACAAATCAAATCCAACAATATATTAAAAGAATTGTACACTGTAACCAAGTGGGATTTATCCCAGGTGTGCAAGACTGCTTCAACATTTAAAAATCAATGTAATATATCACATCAACAGGCTGAAAATGAAAAAAACACAAAAACCCACATTAATATCAATAGATGCAGAAAAAGCATTTGACAAAATCCTACACCCATTCATGATAAAAGTTCTTATTAACTATGAACAGAGGGGTATCTTCTTCACATTGATAAGGAATACCTATAAAAAACTTAGAGCTAACATCATACTTAATGGTGAGAAACTCAATGTTTCCCACTGAGATCAGGAAAAAGGAAAGGATATCTCCTCCCAACATACCTTTTCAACATCAAACTAGAAGTTCTAGCTAATGAAACAAGACAATAAAAAGAAATAAAAGGTATACAGTTTGGAAGGAAGAAAAGGAATTGGAGACAGTAAGGAAGCAACTATTTGGTAGTTTTGGTACGAAGGGTGGTAGCTGGAGGAGAAGTGGTGTCAAGAGGTGTTTGTGTTTTTAAGATGGGAGTAATAGGAGCACCTGGGTGGCCCAGTCAGTTGGGTGACTGCCTTCAGCTCAGGTCATGATCCCAGAGTCCCAGGATTGAGCCATCGTCGGGCTCCCTGCTCAGTGGGGAGTCTTCTTCTCCCTCTGCCCCTCCCCCTGCTCATGCTCTCTCTCTCTCTCTAATAAATAAAATCTTAAAAAAAAAAGATGGGAGCAATAACTAGGTATGGAAAGAAATGTTGATGCTAAAGAGGAGAGAATTGCTAGAGAATTGCCTCTAATTAAATGCTATGCTATCCCTAGACACCAAGATGTTAAGAACCATCTATGTATGGTGATTTTGTCATCACTGGCTATGTTTTTAAAAATGATACTCTGTAAGATCTCTCTCTTTCTCTCTGTATTTCTTTCTTACTTTCATATTTTTTTTTTCTTTTTGGACACTTCTCTAGTATTTTTTTTAACCCAAGACAGAAGTAAATTTTGAAATTATTTCTTCTCTAAGGATATTGACAATGACAATTTTATGATGGGTACCTTGGTAATCCTATTCAAGTTCTTTTAAAAAATCTTATGGATGGGGGGAAAGATGGCAGAAGAGTAGGGGACCTATTTCAACTGGTCCCCGGAATTGAACTGGATATCTACCAGACCACTCTGAGCACCCACGAAACCAGCCTGAGATGTAAGAAGATCTGGATCTCTACAAACAAAATATTGCAGGCGGTTGGTTTTGAGGTATGAAGCGGGGAGCCGTGATTCTGCGGGCAGATATTGGAGGATAAACGGCAGCGGGAGGGTGCCTGGCCATGGGGATACTACACTGCTGTTGAATGACAGCATCGAGCGCTGCGGACGGGCACAGACTCGCAGACCCATAGTGGTGGGGAAAGGACTTTAAGGCAGCCCCCAGGGTGGAAACCTGGAGTGGCGGGGTCATGCCTGCAAACTGCAGCCCCCCCCATGGAAACCCAGAGCGGCGGGGTTGTGTGTGCAAACTGCAGCACCCTGGACAGAAACTCAGAGCAGCGGGATCATGCGGGTGAACTGCAGCCCCCAGGATGGAAACCCGGAGCGGCAGGGTCATGCCTGCGAACTGCAGCCCCCTGGATGGAAACCCAGAGTTGCAGAGCATCCCAGGCGCAAACTGGGAGCGGCTGGTGGTTTTAGAAGCACAAAGGGCAGAGACAGGCCCCAACCTGGAGGCAGGACTGGGAGCACTGCGGAGGGGCGCACAACCCAGGACGCTGCACTTTATAGCAGCATGGACAGAACCGGAGACAGTGTGGCCTAGAGAGCTCACTGAAGAACGGACCGCAGTCTCTCTGCTCTGAGGCAGAGGATTGGAAACGGTTTCTTCTGCTCATACTCGCAGAAGAGATGTGGAAAGGCGCCAGAGAACAAAAGCCCCAAAGACTGATTCCCACTGAGCCCATCCCCCGCCACAGGGGGGCAGGGCAACTCCACCCAAACAGGGTTGCCTGAGTAACAGTGCGGCAGGCCCCTCCTGCAGAAGACAGGCTGGGAAAACAAGAGGATCTAATAATTGTAAAATCTATGCCCCCAACATGGGAGCAGCCATCTACATAAGCCAGCTGTTAATCAAAATAAAGAGTCATATTGATAAGAATACATTAATTGTAGGAGACCTCAATACTCCACTCTCAGCAATGGACAGATCATCTAAGCAGAAAATCAACAAGGAAACAAGAGCTTTGAATGACACACTGGACCAGATGGACCTCATAGATATTTACAGAACATTACACCCTAAAACAACAGAATACTCATTCTTCTCGAGTGCACATGGAACTTTCTGCAGAATAGAACACATACTGGGTCACAAATTAGGTCTTAACTGATACCAAAAGATTGAGATTATTCCCTGCATATTCTCAGACCACAATGCTCTGAAACTGGAACTCAATCACAAAGAAAAATTTGGCAGAAATTCAAACACTTGGAAACTAAAGACCACTCTGCTCAAGAATGTTTGGGTCAACCAAGAAATCAAAGAAGAACTTAAACAATTCATGGAAATCAATGAGAATGAAAACACATCGGTCCAAAACCTATGGGATACTGCAAAGGCAGTCCTAAGGGGCAAATACATAGCCATCCAAGCCTCACTCAAAAAAATAGAAAAATCCCGAATTCACCAACTAACTCTACACCTTAAAGAACTAGAGAAAAAGCAACAAACGACGCCTAAGCCACACATTAGAAGAGAAATAGTTAAAATTAGAGCAGACATCAATGAATTAGAAACCAGAAACACAGTAGATCAGATCAACGAAACTAGAAGTTGGTTCTTTGAAAGAATTAATAAGATAGATAAACCACCGGCCAGACTTATCCAAAAGAAAAGAGAAAGGACCCAAATTAATAAAATTATGAATGAAAAGGGAGAAATCACAACTAACACCAAGGAAATAGAAACAATTATTAGAAATTATTATCAAAAACTATAGGCCAATAAACTGAGCTATCTGGATGAAATGGAGGCCTTCCTGGAAACCTACAAGCTGCCAAGACTGAAACAGGAAGAAATTGACAACCTGAACAGGCCAATAACAAGTAACAAGATTGAAGCAGTGATCCAAAACCTCCCAAAACACAAGAGTCCAGGGCCTGATGGATTCCCTGGGGAATTCTACCAAACATTCAAAGAAGAAATAATACCTATTCTACTGAAGCTGTTTCAAAAAATAGAAACAGAAAGAAAACTTCCAAACTCATTCTATGAGGCCAGCATTACCTTAATCCCCAAACCAGGCAAAGACCCTGTCCAAAAGGAGAATTTCAGACCAATCGCTCTGATGAATATGGGTTCCAAAATCCTCAACAAAATCCTAGCTAATAGGATCCAACAATACATTAAAAGGATCATCCACCATGACCAAGTGGGATTTATCCCCGGGATGCAAGTGTGGTTCAACATTTGCAAATCAATCAATGTGATAGAACACATTAATAAGAGGAGAGAGAAGAACCATATGGTCCTCTCAATTGATGCAGAAAAAGCATTTGACAAAATACAACATCCTTTCCTGATTAAAACTCTTCAGAGAATAGGGATAGAGGGAACAGTCCTCAAGTTCATAAAATCCATCTATGAAAAACCCACAGCGAATATCGAAATTGAAGAAGACACAAAAAGATGGAAAAATATTCCATGCTCATGGATCAGAAGAATAAACATTGTTAAAATGTATATGCTACCCAGAGCAATCTATACCTTCAATGCCAACCCGATCAAAATTCCAATGACATTTTTCAAAGTGCTGGAACAAACGATCCTAAAATTTGTATGGAATCAGAAACGACCCCGAATCGCCAAGGAAATGTTGAAAAAGAAAAACAAAGCTGGGTCCAACACATTTCCTGATTTTAAGCTGTATTACAAAGCTGTGATCATCAAGACAGCATGGGACTGGCACAAAAACAGACATATAGACCAATGGAACAGTAGAGAACCCAGATATGGACCCTCAACTCTATGGTCAAATAATCTTTGACAAAGCAGGAAAAAACATGCAATGGAAAAAAGACAGTCTCTTCAATAAATGGTGCTGGGAAAATTGGACAGCCACATGCAGAAGAATGAAACTCGACCATTCTCTAACACCATTCACAAAGATAAACTCAAAGTGGATGAAAGACCTCAGTGTGAGACAGGAATCCTCAAAATCCTAGAGGAGAACACAGGCAGTAACTTCTTTGACATCGCCCACAGCAACTTCTTTCAAGACACATCTCCAAAAGCCAGTGAAACAAAAGCAAAAATGAACTTTTGGGACTTCATCAAGATAAAAAGCTTCTGCACAGCAAAGGAAACAGTCCTAACAAAACAAAGAGGCAACCCACAGAATGGGAGAAGATATTTACAAATGACACTACAGATAAAGGGCTGGTATCCAAGATCTATAAAGAACTTCTCAAACTCAACACCCAAAAAACAAATAATCAAGTCAAAAAGTGGGCAGAAAAGATGAAAAGACACTTCTCTGAAGAAGACATACAAATGGCTAACAGACACATCAAAAAATGTTCATCATCATTAGCCATCAGGGAAATTCAAATCAAAACCACACTGAGATACCACCTTATACCAGTTAGAATGGCAAAAATGGACAGGGCAAGAAACAACAAATGCTGGAGAGGTTGTGGAGAAAGGGGAACCCTCTTACACTGTTGGTGGGAATGCAAGTTGGTACAGCCACTTTGGAAAACAGTGTGGAGGTTCCTCAAAAATTTAAAAATAGAGCTACCCTATGACCCAGCAATTGCACTCCTGGGTATTTACCCCAAAGACACAGATGTAGTGAAAAGAAGGGCCATATGCACTCCAATGTTCATAGCAGCAATATCCACAATAGCCAAACTGTGGAAAGAGCCGAGATGCCCTTCAACAGATGAATGGATAAAGAAGATGTGGTCCATATATACAATGGAATATTACTCAGCCATCAGAAAAGATGAATACCCAACTTTTACACCAACATGGATGGGACTGGAAGAGATTATGCTAAGTGAAATAAGTCAAGCAGAGAAAGTCAATTATCATATGGTTTCACTTACTTGTGGAACATAAGGAATAGCATGGAGGACATTAGGAGAAAGAAGGGAAAAATGGACGGGGGGAATTGGAGGGAGAGATGAACCATGAGAGACTATGGACTCTGAGAAACAAACAAGGTTTTAGAGGGGAGCGGGGAGGGGGGATTGGTTAGCCCGGTGATGGGTATTAAGGAGGGCACGTACTGCATGGAGCACTGGGTATTATATGAAAACAATGGATCGTGGATCACCACATCAAAAACTATTGATGTATTGTATGGTGACTAACATAACATAATAAAATTTAAAAATATTATCTGGAATCATATTTCTGATAATATATTGGTATAAATCTATGTTAGTATAATAAAATTATATATATATATATATATATATAAGAGAGAGAGAAATGTTTTTAATTTATGAGAGGAAACCATGGAGCCATAGATAAAAATCACAGAATCTTATAAAAAGTTGATTTTTACCTTTTAAAAAACTACCTCCCATTAAATCTTTACCAAATCTACAAAAGAGCACACAATCTATTGACTAAGGGTCTACCTCCCAACCCTATCAGATACAATTAGCAAATGTTTTAAAATAGAGTCAGGGATGAATGAGGAAAAGCAGTAGCCCTGGGTAATCTTGAAACTGAATAATTCATAACAATTAAAAAGCAACTCTGATTCAGAAAAAACTAGTGTTCAGATCCCAGGGCCTGCATTTCTTTGTTGACTTTGCCACTGGCTGGCTGTCTGAACACTGACAGCCTACTAGCCTCTCTAGGCCTCCATTTCTTCATGTATCAACTGAGGGAGTAAAAACAGAACTTCTAAGTTCTAAAACTGCACAATCATATACCAGCATTATTGCCATTCAGAGCAATCTTTGAGGTTATACATGAGTGAACTCCATTTTTGTGTATATATTTTAAACTCAGGGTAGCATTTTTATATTCAAACTTGACACTACTGATAGCTTTATTTCCCAGTACTGCGTTCTCTATGCAAATGGGCTGACTCATGGATGTATTGGACTGATGTGACACTGTTCAATTCCTATGTGCAGGGAATGCTCAAATACTGACACCTTTCTCTTCCTCCCCAGAATCAGTAAGTTCAGAAGATTTAGTAATAACAAGGGACGATTTCATACAGCAGTCATGAGAATGGAAATAGTGACATTGTCCCCAAGGGACGTCCAGGGCCTATAGCATAAATAAAATGTTTAGTTTGCCCTTCCAGCAAAGGGATCCTAAATATAATATCTCAAGTTTTGTCTTTTGATATAGCGGACTGGAAAGAAAATCAAATCAAAATGAATCACAAAATTCATTACAGGTGAAAGGCAAGGGTTAGATGAAGGTATTTTTGTCTTTCAGAAATAAGTAACTAAATGCAGATGCGTGGTTTATAAACATTTACTTTTCTCATGAAATAGAATCAAAGAAACAATAGATAACAAAAATGCAAATTAGCACTCTAGGGCAATAAAAATCTGATGAAAGAACAATATTTGTTTTCAAGTTCTCATTAGCTGTCAAAAAAGTTTTATTAGCAAAAATAACAACCTGCTACTTTGCCTAGCATTTTTTAAAATAGCTTAGCAAGATTGAAGGCAGTTCACCATGCCCACTCCTTGCCAGGTACTCATAAAGGGTTTGACTTCATCGTGAACAAAATAGGAAGTGGTGGATGGGTTTCAGTCATGTAGTAAAACATGACCAACAGCAAAAATAACACACATATCCTCTGTTTATAGATGAGGAGTTAAAACTTCAAACACTTTTTAATTTATAATAAACATTATGGACATTACCTTGTTTAATCGTTCATTCATTACTATCATGTTGGTATGAGTGCTTGCCATGTTCTGGCTCTTTACAAGACTCCAGGCAACTGGTAATGAATGAGATAAGCAAGGCCATAATCCTTACAGAGATGACCCTCGACAAATTCTCCAACCAGTTTTCTGAGTTTGGCAGAGTATTTTTGTCTGTGGTTTACAGAGGAAGAAATTGGCAAGCAGCAGAGTCTAGACCTAAATTCAGGCCTTCTATTCCAATCCCAAAACAACGTACACTAGATTCTACTTGATTTAAAAGGCAGGCCAGAGGCTGAAACAGCATGACCAATGAGAGCCAAGAAACAAATATTACATGATAGATTTGCAGTGTGATTTTAATGACTATGCCTCATCTATAGCAAAGGCTGAGTTTAGGCTCCCAATACACACTGAAGAATAAAAAAGACATGAAGTAAGGTGTTCACTTTAGGGGAAATTGGGAAAGGGTATATGGGAATTCTCTGTACTATCTTTGCAACTTTTCTGTAAATCTGAAAATATTCCAAAATAGAAAGTTTAATTTTAAAAAAATGAATAGACATTTCCTGAGAAGACAGAGATGGGCAAGAGGCACATGAAAATATATTCAATATCATTAATCATCAAGGAATTGCAAATCAAAACTACAATGAGATACTATTTTACATTTGTCAGAATGGCTATTAAAAGGCAAGAAATAACGTGTTGGAGAAGTTGTGGAGAAAAGGGAACCCGCATGCATAGTTCATGGGAGTGTAAACTGGTGCAGCCACTATGGAAAACACTATGGGGGTCCTCAAAAAATCAAAAACAGAACTACCGTATGATCCAGCTATTCCGCTTCTGGATATTTATCTGAAGAAAATGAAAACACTAATTTGAAAAGATATGTATGCCCCCCGTGTTTATGGTAGCATTATTCACAATAGCCATAATATGGAGACAAACTAAGTGCCCATTGATAGATGAATGGATAAAGAAGTGATGTATATACACATGGAGTACTGCTCAGCCATAAAAAAGAAGAAAATCTTGCCATTTGTGACAACATGGGTGAATCTTGAGAGTATTATGCTAAGTGATATAGGGTGGACAGAGAAAGACAAATACCATATAATCTCACTTAAATGTGGACTCTAAACACCACAACAAATAAACAAAAGAAAACTCATGGAGATAGCCAACAGATTATCACAAAGGAAGAGAGATGGGAGGTAAGTGATATGGGTGAAGGGGGTCAATTGTATGGTGACAGATAGTAAGTAGACTTCCTATGGTGATTACTTTGTAGTATATATAAATATTGAATTATTATTTTGTGCACCTGAAACTAATAAAATGTTATATACCAATTTTTACCTTAATTCTAAAAAGTTCACTTCTAGTTGCATTAATATACTGAAAAATGGGAATTGTAACATACTGGAAAATAAGACAGATGAAAATTATTAGCATCATAAAAACTGTCCACTGTAAAAATGTCATGTATTATTTGACTATTCTCAAACTGAAAAGCTATAATTTTTTTTTAAAGATTTTATTTATTTATTTGACTGAGAGAGACACAGCGAGAGAGGGAACACAAGCAGGGGCAGAGGGAGAGGGAGAAGCAGTCTATCCGTGGAGCAGGGAGCCCGATGAGGGGCTCAATCCCAGGACCCTGGGATTATGTGACCGGAGCCGAAGGCAGACGCTTAAAGACTGAGCCACCCAGGTGCCGGAAAAGCTATAAATTCTTAAAAAGTACTTGCTTTACCAAAGAGCAAAATATATGAGGATTATACACCCTTGATATGTAGCTGGGGATGTAACAGAGTAAAAATGTGACATTTTATGTGAATGGAAGCACAGTGTTAATTACAGTTGGAACAAGTAGTGCAATTTTAGCACAATGGGATGTTGCGAAAGAAGGAGAATTCAGCTTTTTCCCAATGACAGAATCTTCAGCTCAATCAGGTTAATCCTAACAGAGCAGGAGTACAAGGTCCAAAACAACAAAGTCAAGTCAAGAGGGGGTTGTAAGACAGGGAAAGCACAGAGGGTCTGAGCAATGAGACCCATGAAACAGAGCACAGTAAAAAAAGACTGTTCCAAAAAAAAAAAAAAAAACAAAAGGACTGTAGGCGCATTTCAGCACACTCCTAAACACAACTCCTCAGGCCAACCTCGTTGTCAAGATTACTGCCACTTACTCAGCCAGGCTGCCTCCCTCCTAGGTCCAGCACCCAGAAGTGGGGGCCCAAAGCAGTGCCTCTTCCCTCAGGTACACAATGACCAAGTCTTTTTTTTAGATATTTATTTATTTATTTATTTATTTAAGAGAGCGTGAGAGAGAGAGAGAGCACGAGCAGTGGGGAGGGGCAGAGAGAGAGGAAGAAACAGACTCCCCACTGAGCAGGGAGCCTGATGCAGGGCCCAAGCCGAAGGCAGCTGCTTAAACCGACTGAGTCACCCAGGTGCCCAATGACCAAGTTTTGAGAGAATGCAGTGTGGTTCTTTCATCCTGTTGGGAAAGCACAAGCCTAAGTGAGGTGTAGCCCCTGCTTTGGAGACTCCAGCCCCTCTGGGTGGGGATCTAGTTAACACCATTTTCCCAGACCTCTACCCCACCGTATCACACCTGCCAGTGCCAGGTGGTTGATTAGCTAAACTGATAAATAATATTTCTAGTAACCAATTAAAGAAAAAAATTGTTTTTATTCACCCAAACTTCACCATTTTTAAACTTGCTCTCAATGCCTTAACTTAAAGACATCATTAATATGCAAATTTATGAAAGAGGGAAATATTTGGGAGCACAGTGTTTCCTGGTCCCTAAATTCACTCAGCATAGGATTTACCTGTTTTGGAGCCAATAAAGCCATGCTGGTTCATGTTATTGTGAATTAAATGTTTTTGTATAATTTCACAAAAGACTTAGAATGAAAGGAAACTAAGTATACCAAATGTACATGTTCATTGAAAAAAAATTTTAATATGTAAGAAATTCTATAGAGCTTCATCTTCTAAAGCTGATAAGAGTCCCAGTAAGGAATGTAGTTCTAAAGACACCTTGATTTTAGCCCAGCATTAAATCTCTGGTCTATGGAAGTGTGAAATAAGTTTGTGTTGCCTTAAACCACCAAATTTGTGGTTTGCTACACATAAATAGAGAATTAACGCAACAATTAGACAATATCCAACTGTTTATGGTGGAATTTCCTGACACAAAAATAGAGTAGACTACCTCCTACATAATATGACTCTGAGCTCCCTCAAGGACGATGCTGAACAATGCCTATAACCTCTCATCTGAAATTGTACTTATCTAGTTCATCAAGTAAAACTGTTCAGCTGTTACCAGTCATTTACATACAAGTATGAATGAGCACTGATCCTCTTCAGATATAAGACTCTCATAGAACATGAGGAAGAGGGGTGGGTAAAATAATGTAACTATTGAGGTTGGGGTGGGTAATAAATTAAGTAGTTGGGGTTCTCTGGAGAAACAGAACCAATAGTATATAAAAAGATTTATTATGACGAATCGGCTCATTTGATTATGGAGGTTAAGTCCTACCTTCTGTCATCTGCAAGATGGTGACCCAGGAAAGACAATGGTGTAAATATTCCAGTCCAAGTGCAGATGAAATGAGATGTCCTGGCTCACTCAGTGAGGGATGAGTTCCTTCTTCTTCCACTTTTTGTTCTTTAGTTTTCCAAGAGATTGGATGAGACCCACCCACATTGCAAAGGGTAATCTACTTTCCTGAGTCCAAGAATTTAAATGCTAATCTCATCTGGAAACATTCTCACAGACACATCTAAAAATAATGTTTAATATGGGCACCCCATGACCAGTCAAATTGACATAGAAAATTAACCACCATTGGGAGAGAGTGGAAGGACCTCTCGAGAAAAAACATCTTTGTCACAATTATCAAGCATTAGTTTTAGTGGTCAGCCTATTGTGACCAAAGAGTGGCAAATGACTTAATGTAACTACTGTCAGGGAGTCTTGTGCCATATCTATAAAAACTTTGGAAAGCATTTGGTAATAGTCTTCACTTTTCTTATTGGTTTTTAAGTAAAAATATGACTCAGATAAAGAGTAGCATGTTTCAAAGGGCATATTATCCTTATTGATGTTTTCTACAATTTTTATGAAGAAATAAATGCTTGTGTTTCCTACTTCAAGGAAACAGCATGAGTCTTAGGCAAGTCATTTAATGTCTTTAGGCCTCAGTTACCTAATCTATAAAAGGGGATATTACTAGCTAGTGCTTCATAAAAGCGTAGTAAGGGCTAAATTAAATAATATTGTAAAGCATTTAGCAGAGTGCTTAGAACATGATGCAGTCTTGTACATAAATCACTGACTCATAGTTTGACATAGGTCAGTATGCTGTGCATCCTGATAGAACCACATAGATATAAACATAAAGATCTACATTTCAGATTTAAGATTTATGTTAAATGTGTATAATTGTTAACATAAAGATTATAAAGGCAACAAAAGCAAAAATCAACAAGTGAGACTACATCAGACTAGAAAATTTCTGCACAGCAAAAGAAACCATCAACAAAATGAAAAGGCAACCTTACGGAATGGGAGAAAATATTTGCAAATCATACATGTGATAAGGGGTTGGTATCCAAAATATATAAAGAACTCACACAACTCCATAGCAAAAAACCCCAAACAATCCAATTAAAAATTGGGCAGAAGATATGAAAAGACATTTTTTCCAAGAAGACATAAAGGTGACCAACAGAGAATGTGCTCAACATCACCAATTATCAGGGAAATGCAAATCAAAACTGCAGTGAGAGATCACTTCACACCTGTTAGAATGGATATTATCGAAAAGACAAGAAATGATAAGTGTGGTGAAGATGTAGAGAAAAGGGAACCCTTGTATACTGTTGGTAGAAATGTAAATTGGTGCAATCATTATGGGAAACAGTATGGAGTTTCCTCAAAAATTTAAAATTAGAATTACCATATGATCCAACAATTCCAATTCTGGGTATTTATCCAAATGAAATGAAACCACTAATTCAAAAAAGTGTCTACACCCCAAGTTTATTGCAGCATTATTTACAATGGCCCAAGACATGGAGACAACCTAAGTGTCTATTCATAGATGAATGGATAAAGAAGATGTGTTGTATATACACAGTGAAGTATTACTCAGCCATAAAAAAGAAGAAAATTCTGCCATTTTGTGACAACATGGATGGACCTAGAGGGCATTATGCTAAGTGAAATAAGTAAGGGGAAGACAAATACTGTACAATCTCACTTATATGTGGAATCTAAAACAAAACAAAACAAACAAAAACAAACAAACAAAAAATGCACAAGTTCATGGATACAGAGAACAGACTGAACAGATTGGTGGTTGACACAGGCAAAAGTTATCCCAGTCCTGGGATGTAATGTATAGCATGGTAACTGTAGTTAATAATACTGCATTACATATTTGAAAGTTGCTAAGAGAATAAATCTTAAAATTTCTCATCACACACAAAATATTGTAACTATGTGTAGTGATGGGTGTTAACTAGAGTTATTGTGATGATCTTTTCACAATAGGTACATATATAAAATCATTATGGTGTACACCGGAAACTAATATAATGTTATATATTAATTATGTCTCAATGAAAAAAATAAAATCAGAAAACCAAAAATAATATTTAAAAAAATAAATATTGGAAATGGAGCAGGCAGTCAGTGGGGGTGGGGGCAGATGAGGGGTGTTAAAGGACTGGAAAAAAATGTGTTCTTAACCATATTGAGTCCTAGACTAGTGGGATAGTCAAGAAGTTTGCAAAGTAAATTATGAATGGCACAGCAATTTTTTTGGAGTGCAAATATTTTATCCTGTAAGACCACAGCCTGAAAAGCAAATATTCCCTAAATTTGATTACAGAACATCTTTTTTCCCTGAAAACATTGTAATATATAAATAGACAGAATGGAAAGAAACTAATTTTTAAATCAATCGTGGTATTCTTTCTTTCATTCATCAACCATACAATCAGCATTCAAAATACCTCTGTTCTGTGTACTCTAAAGGATGTTAACATGAATAAAAGTGAATCCTAGAACCCAACAGAGATGACTGGCATAAATCACTTAGGCAAGGAGGACCGTATCCTGAGAGACAAACGCCTTAGTGGGAGTTCAGATGAGGGGTGAGTGGAGGCCGCCTGAGGGATTAGGAAGAGCCAAAGAGGAAGAGGACTAGGGATGGGAACCAAGGTTCTGGGGATAGGAGATCTGCGGCTCTCATGGCCTGAGAGTGAAACAGAGCTGGGTACAAGGAGGGAGGCCAGCCCCAAGGCAGGAGCCAGCCTAGGAGCTGGACTTGGGGAAACCGACCTGACAACTGTGTAGGAGGGATAGAGAGAGAAGTACCTGTAAAAATACACTGCACTGATTCAAGTTGTGGAATTTAAGAAAACTAGAGAGCTTCAACACCCTTCCAGAGGCTGGAACTCCAGGGATTGGTCTGAGTTGACATAGAGAAATCTTCGAGCCTGATTTCACTGCCCAGTGGAAAAATACTTACTAGACACAGTACTAAATGCTTATTCTCCTTATATTTATTGTTCTGCATGAGTGAATTTATATATTTATAATATATTTTTTCTTTTATTTTCCTTTTTTTTTACAAGAATTGAACCATTCTCTACAGACCATCTTATAATTTTCTTTTTTAACTCAACATATCTTAAACAATTTTCCATGTCAATAAATATAGATTATTTCAAAATTGGATAGCTGCATAACATTGCATCATGTACATGGATCAAAATTCATGTGCTCAGCCATCTATTAAGATAGATATAAATTGTTTTCTATTTTTACTCTCATAAACCAAGATGTAATGAACACGCTTGTGTTTTTCCCATTATTTTCTATGGTTAAGTTTCTAGAATCAATTTATCCTGGGTCAAATGATGTTTACTTTTAGATTTTGATGCATATTGCCGAATTGTTCTCTGGAAAGTTTGTACCTATTTTCACTGTCACCAACAGTATATGAGATAGCTCATATAACCATTTCTAATGCTAAATAAAATGAAACAAACTCCCACACTGAGATAGTGACATCTGTGATCTCTCTCTCTTCTCTCTCTCTCATGCACACATACACACACAGAAGTTCTTCTCGGATCATTTATCTATCATTTTTTAATACAACCTAAACATATACATAACATTTTAGCTAAAAACAATTTTTAAATGAATAAATATGTACAGAATGCTCCAAATCTCATCAAAATATATGCATAAGGAAAAGTATGGAAAAACATCCTCCAAAATATTAATAATGATTATCTTTAGGTAGTGGCAGCCTTTACAATTTTTATAGTTTCCAAATTTTTAACAATTCATCATTATGAAGCCATATTATATAAAAACAAATGCATATTATTAAGAAAAATATTCAGTGATCAAATTTCCATTGAAAGGAATTCTTTTCTTTAAAGGAAAACCCTCTTTGCTAGTTCTCCCTGGGGATTCAGGTGCAAGGAGGTGCTAGTAAGCACCTGAGTCAATAGGAAGTTTTCACTCTGCACATGGTATGGAGCTACAAAATGACCATGCACGCTGAAACCATACAAAGCAATCTTAACCTTAAAAGGGGAAAAGTAAAACTAGTCTTTGACTTTTAAGTTTCTGTCAAGATATTAAAAACTGTCTTACTGTCACTTATAAATGTAAAGGAGAATGAAAAATAGAAAAATAAATATTTATTTACTGTAACTAAAACATTAGGAAGATTGAGAATCAAAATGGTTTACTTCTTGAAAAAAAAAAGAAGTTTGAACCCTGCTTGCCTTCTTTTTCTCATATGACGTACAATACAAAGTAAACATATTTTTCATGTCTTTGGTCAGTTGTCATTCTCCTTTCTAAATGGATCAGCTTCTGATACTTTTTTCTTTGTGTTTTTACTGTCATGAACATCATCAAGAATTCCTTTAATGTGAAGTTTTTACCAGCATCACTTCCTCTGGTAAGCATCATCATTTTCCCATATCACTTTTCTCATTTATGTTGATAGTTCCCTTCACTAAGTTCCTTGGCTGCACATCTAGTCTCTTTCCAATGGTGGTGACAGTGTTAACATTCTCACAGTCAGGTATTTATTCTATAATTCCATTTATGTTTCATTCAAATTTTACTTCCAACTTTATCAATTTTTTGTTTCTTTTTTGCACTTTCAACTCTGTTGGCCAATTCCCTTTTTTGAGTATCTATTTGCTCGAAATAGCACTGGGAGACAAGGAGGCAACACAACTATATGCTTTACTGTCTGTGTGTGAACTGAAAAATGGATGTGCAGTGACCCATCACCGACAGATTTTGAAAGATGTTGTGTATCATGGGTAGTGATGCACATCTGTTGTTTATGTAATGATGTGTGCACTAAAGATCTAGCAGTTAAATTTGTACTCTATCTGGCAACTCATAGTTAATGTATCATGGTAACTGAAATTTGAACTGTGTTGTTGGGGGACTGGCTTATTAAGCTAAAGTGGGATAACTGAACATTCATGCATATTAGAATCATGCAAAATAAGAACTGCCTGTATTTGGTTTTGACTTGTATATGCCAAAAATTAGGAGGAATTTTAGGGATTAAATAGGACCTGATCCCTACCTCCTATTCCTCATTTCTATAAAAAAAAATCTTTCCTTTACCTGCTGGCCATAGTAGTTAGAATTCCATTGATGATCAGCCATCCCTTGGTGCTAATACACTATCCTCATTTGATCAATACTTACTGAGATTTACTGTTCTATGCACAAGGAATATAGTGGGAAATATGGTAAAGATGGCCCCTTGCAAATGGAGCTTACATTCCAATGGAGAGAGTCAGAAAACAAAATTAACAAATATATATAAAACATGATTTTTGACTGTGAAACTTTCTTTGGAGAAAATGGAAAGATGATGTGATAAAAGTAAAGCCAATGTTGGGTGGAGAGGAACTGTGTAAGGGTGAAAGGTGAGGAAGTCCCCTCTGAGATTTTAAATGAGCTAAAAGCCCTAGATGATGAGAAGGAACCAGGTTACAGCTAATAAAAATAAAAATGAGTTTAGAGTGTTTGAGAAAAAGCAAGCAGAGTCCCATGAGTGAGGAGGGAAGTCATGAGACATAAAATGGGGGAGCTGGGCCAGATCATATAAGGCCTTATAGGCTGTGGCAAGGAGGTGGGTTTTGTTCTAACTACAATAGGAAAACATTGAAAAGTTTTATGCAAAGGGCTGGCATGATAAGAACTTCATTAAGATGAAAATATATCTGGGAAGGGTGACAAGCTGTTGCCAGTTGGAAATAGAAATGATAATTCTGTAGCTGAGCAGAAAGAAATAATTTTGGATGATGGGTGCCAGCCACACTGAGTAAGACTAATTGGAATACCACAGTGCAAGGATGGGGGATGCACCAGGGCGCCAACGACCAGCATGAATGCAATAGGTGCCTTCTGGGCAGGAGGCAGAAATACACTGCCAATTTACTCTGGGTAATGCTGGCCAACAGCAATCACTGCACTGAAGACATAGAAACTTCCTACTAAAAATGGCATTTCTGCTACCCCAAAGTTTGCCATTTTCATTTTGTATCCTTTGTCAGTAACCCAGATCCTCCAAACCCAACAGAGGTAGGAGGTAGCTAAGAAAGAAAGAAGATGTAATAGTGAGAACCAGGAAAAATTGTTACTTAACTCTGCTTCTAAAATCTCTGAAAGAAGCTGAATGCTTCCTCAGTGTTTGGGGTCCTGAAAGTAAACTTGGAGTTCTGTAAACTTGAAAGAAGTTAGATTGAGAACCCTTCCTATAATGTTGTGAAATATGGTTCCTTTGACAATAGGTGCCTTTTGTTCTTTGTGTAAGGTGATGGAATAGAGACTGCTTGGCTTCGAAGTCAAATAGGCTTAGAGTCTAATACCAGGGATAAATCATTTCATTTCTTTGAACCTCAGCTTCCTATTTATATGGAAAATATGCAATCATACTGACCCCACATGTTCCTCTGAAAAGCAAATGAAGCAAATATATAATACATGAAAATCTCTGGCACATAATGAGCATTAAATAAACATTTAATATATCAAATATGGAATATATGAAAATTCCTGGTACCTAATAAGTACTTAATTCGATTAGTCATCTTCCCTCTCCCTCCTGCTTTCCTCTCCTTCCCACTCTTTCCCTTGAATGGGATGCATGACAGGCCCAGACTACACCGAAAT
This sequence comes from Neomonachus schauinslandi, assembly GCF_002201575.2. Taxonomy (NCBI): domain Eukaryota; kingdom Metazoa; phylum Chordata; class Mammalia; order Carnivora; family Phocidae; genus Neomonachus; species Neomonachus schauinslandi. Next base: position 111,380,761 of record NC_058406.1, on the reverse strand, counting down.
TTTTTTCAGTGTTAAAATATTAAAATAAGGTGCCAGGATGGGGGGAGGGGAAGGAACAATTAGAAAGTCAACAGAAACACTCAATTTTGTTCAGTTCTGGGGAAGATGGAGTGAAGATCCTTCCAGTACTTCTGTTCTAGGGCTGTTTTATGTAGCAGAACATGTAGCAGTTTGTTAGAATGATGGCTATTGCATTCAACCCTGTCCCAGCCCTGAAGCAGTAGTAGTCAATTCCATATGCACAGAGCACTTTGGCACAGATGTTCTGTCAACTGCACAGGGGAAGAGGGCCCTCCAGGCAGGCTCACAAAAACATTCTAAACTTTTTAGAAGATAAATGACTGTGAAATTGTATTGGATGCTAAAATCAAAACGGCAAGGTAGACAAGAATCTGGAAAGGTCATCCTGCTAATTTCTTTGTCTTTTGGCCAAAATAGAGAAGACCCCAAAGATTAAGGACATTCAATTTAACAAATATTTAATAATGCATGTATTATATTTTAGATACCAAGCTAGGCAGTTAGACTACAAAGATGAGTGTACACAAAGGCAAGAAGATTCTAAAGATCTGATAGGAAACTACTTTTCCTTTTTTTTTAATGAAGATTTTTATTTATTTGACAGAGAGAGAGAGTACAAGTAGGCAGAGAGGCAGGCAGAGGGAGAGGGAGAAGCAGGCTCCCTACTGAGCAGGGAGCTCGATGCGGTACTCGATCCCAGGATTCTGGGATCATGACCTGAGCCACCCAGGTGCCCCAGAAACTACTTTTCCTTTAATAATCCTTGACCAAACTGTCCCTCACCACTTACTCTGTTCCCAAAATCAAAAAAGCCCAGTAAAGACCTCTCTTATGGGAATACTGGAGATATTAAAAGACAGATTTTTAAGTTATTTCAAAGTTTTGATCCTAACAAACAAGGCAGATAAATAGAAGAGATGGTGTCAAACTCCAAACTATCTGCTCTCACAAAATGTTTAATACACATACCTAGTATGATATTTGGATACATTAAAGAGATGTTTTCAGCAAAATAGAAAATCGATCTTTTTAGAATTATAGTTAAATGGTTTACTAGCCTAGAACATACTCCTGTCTTAAGTGTATCCTTATAATTTGCATAATTTGAATATAAATTCTGTCTAATTTGGAAATAAGTATTATTTAAAAAAGAAAAGCTGGATTGAAGTGGAATAGAAGAAGTAAATTAGTTCTCCCTCCTGGCTTATTATTTCTTTCCATTTCCATTCTTTTTTTTTTTTAAAGATTTTATTTATTTATTTGACAGAGAGAGAGATAGCGAGAGCAGGAACACAAGCAGGGGGAGTGGGAGAGGGAGAAGCAGGCTTCCTGCCGAGCAGGGAGCCCGATGTGGGACTCAATCCCAGGACCCTGGGATCATGACCTGAGCCGAAGGCAGACGCTTAACGACTGAGCCACCCAGGCGCCCTCCATTTCCATTCTAAGTTTGAGTGATGAAGGCAATGTCATGCATTCCTGATATCAAAGGGGCAAGAACCAAAAGAGAAGAGAAAGACACAGAATGATAGAGAAAATGTCTCAGGCTTACGAAGGGAAGTTGACAAACAGGGATGGTATAGGAATCTTGGGGTTAAACCCCATCCAGGAGCAGAATTTTCTATTTATGTTTGAATCAGGTGGGCATACATTCAATTATCATTCCTAGTTTAAAAACCATAGTAGAATGAGTAAATAATTTTGGAAGCAAAATCAGACTGAGCTATGTGGTTTGTTTTGTGCCTTATATAATACACATATAAGAATCATCAAACAATAAAAAAACATACTAGACAAAATTGGGGAGAAAATATGCCTCTTATAGACACAACCCAAGGTATTCCTACACTCTTTACTTGTTCCTAGTTTACAGTTATTTAATAACTTTGATCTTTCTTTGTTTTATATTCTATTTTCTTTATTTTCCTGTTAAAAGTGTGGTCAGAATAAAATCAAATACTCAAAAATTCCACCAACTTGTTCTGCACTCAAAAATAAATGAGATTCATTACAAGTCCACTTGTAATCCCAACAGTCTTTGTAGGAATTGACCCTAAATCATATGGAAATGTAAAGGACCTAGACTATGTAAAACAATCTTAAAAAGACTAACGCTGGAGGACTTACACCACCTGACTTCAAGACATAACAAAAATCTGCAGTTTTCAAAACAGTATGATACTCACAGGGATCATACAGAGAAAAAAAAAATAGACCCAAGCTTATAAGGTTACTTGAGTTTCAGCAATGAAGACAAAGAAATGAAATTGGGAAAAGACAATCTTTTAATGGAATGGTGCCAGAACAACTGGATATCCATGTTGGTGGGGGGGGGGAAGGCTTGGGTCCTACCTCATACCATGCACAAAAATTAACTTGAGATGGATCATATACCTAAATGTAGAAATTTAAGCCATAAAACTTTCAAGAGGAAATGTAAGAGACTGTCTTTGTGACTTCGGGGTAGGTCAAGGTTTCTTAGAAAAAATATATACAAAACAATAACATAATAGAAAAAAATCATTAAAAACAAAAGAAACAATAAAAGAGAAAATTGAGAAATTGGACTTAATCATAATTTAAAATTTCTTATTAAGAGACACCCTTAAGAAAATGAATAAGGGGGCGCCTGGGTGGCTCAGATGGTTGGGCATCTGCCTTCGGCTCAGGTCGTGATCCCAGGGTCCTGGGATCGAGCCCCGCATCCGGCTCCCTGCTCGACGGGAAGCCTGCTTCTCCCTCTTCCACTTCCCCTGCTTGTGTTCCCTCTCTGGCTGTGTCTCTCTCTGTCAAATAAATAAAATCTTTAAAAAAAAAAAAAGAAAAGAAAATGAATAAGCAAGCCACAAGCTTGGAGAAACATATATCTGTCAGAGGACTAGCATTTAGGATAAGTAAAGACAGCCTCTAACTTAATAATTAAAAACAACCAACCTGGTGAAAAAATGGACAAAAGAGTGGAACAGATACTTCTTCAAGAAGATATATCAATTGTCAATAATCTCATTAAAAACTACCCAGCATCATTAGTTATTAACAATATGCAAATTAAAGCCACACTAAGATATCACTACATACCACAGCACCAAGTGCTAGCAAGGAGTAGAGCAACTGGATGTCATACATTTATTGGTGTAAGTGTGAAATGGAACAACCATTTTGTAAAATGACTACAGTTTCTTTGAAAAGTAAACATACACCTACCCTAGCAATTCTACTCCAACTATTACCCAAGAGAAATTAAAATGCATATCCACAAAATATAAGAATGTTTATAGTAGCTTTATTTATGATAACCAACAACTGGAAACAGCCAAGTATTCATCAATAGAATAATAGAAAACGAAGCTGTGGTACATTCATAAAATGGAATACTAATCAACAATAAACAAGGATCAAATTATTAATATATGCAACAACTTGAAGGCAATCTCAAAAGCATTATGCTGAGTAAAAGCCTAACACAAAAGAGTACATATTGTGTGATTCCATTTATACGAAGTTCTGGAAGAGGAAAAACTAACCTGGAGGTAGAAATGAGCATAGTGACGGCCTCTGGATGAGTAGGGACAAAGATTGACTGGACACAAGAGTGAGAACTTTCTTAGGTGAAAGAAATGTCTTTTTTTTAAGCTCTTATTTATTTATTTGTCAGAGAAAGAGAGAAAGAGAGCACAAGCAGGGAGAGAAGCAGGCAGAGAGAGAAGCAGTCTCCCCACTGAGCAAGAAGCCCGATGCGGGACTCAATCCCAGGACCCTGGGATCATGACCTGAGCTGAAGGCAGACTCTCAACCACTCAACGGACTGAGCCACCCAGGCATCCCGGAGATGTTCTATATCTTGATAGAGGTTTGGGATGCATAGGCATATGCATTTGTCAAAATTCATAGAAAAGTAAACTTAAAGATTTGCCCATTTCATTGTGTATAAATTTTACCTTAAAAAATAACTGTGAACAATATTGAGTTCAGGGGAATTATACTACTGCCTGCACTTATTTTGAAATGCACTAAATAATAAAATAGGTTGATGGATGACAGAGAGATGAACAGACATATTGATAGATAGACAATAAAGCCAGTATAATAAAATGTTAATGGGAAAATCTAGGTTATGGGGATATAGGTTTATAATGTAAAATTAAACTTTTCTGTATATTTCCATAATAAAATGATGGAAAATATGAACCTAAAGATTTTTTATGCTCCTTACAAGTTCAGAATTAATATAGCATTATATTATTATTATTATTATTAACACTCATCTGGATTGTCTACATCTTCCAAATCCTGGGCCATATTTGGCATTGTCAATCATGTTCTCAGCCAGGCACCCCTCTCTATGTTTCTAGTTCATTTTTCCCCATGTGTTTTATACTCTATTCAAATCTGTTAAGAAGCAACATGATGATTATTGATCATGCCTCCATTTTTATGGTCATTTTGAAACCATACACTTATCAATCCTCCACCAACCAAAACCAGAGCAGAGGTTTTTCCAGGGCTATTTATCATGTCTGAACTCTGTACAGGAAAAATAGCAGTCTCCTGGGTTGGTCAGTAACCAGCTTGTTTGCCCATATGCCTAATTTCAAATCAGCCATCATATTGAGATTATTTTTAGCCCCATAACTTTTTCAACCAGCAGGTACTTTACATACCAGATGGTTCTCTACTCCTGCTTTTCTCAACAGGGTCTTCTAATGAGACTATTATATGGCTTGCTTACGGTATCACAATTAGAGGAGAAATGAAGAGAGAAATCCAGGCTTGATTTCACAAATGCTCTTTGAGTTAATCCCATTGATCTCAGTTACTTTAATCTCTCTTTTTTTTTAAAAAAAAAAAAAGGGTGTACAGATAAGGGGAAATTTTGCTCTGTGATTAATTCAGACAATATAGATGTTATTTAAATGGTTATTTGTGGAAATAATGCTTTATAAGAACACATTTGCTTCATCATTTTATAAAGCATAGTTGGATTTCTGTGTGGTTAGAAGGCTGGGTGTCTGCTAATCCATTAAGGCAATCATTAGAAGGAACTAAATAGTCTGAATGCCAAAAGCCAAGTGCTATCAGGATTCTTAAGTGAACAGATAATGAATGGGGAGAAAGAAATAAGAAAGAGAAAAGGAATAGAGTAATGAAAAGGAAGATTAAACCTCTACTGTAATCTTTTCAATTCTATAATGCCATTTTCTAAAATTCTATAATGTTAAAGTGTTATCTTATTAATGACCATGAACATGTCTCAAAAGATTCCAAACTTCTCCCCAGTCTGGTCTTTCAACGATATTTTTTAAGTAAATTCAGAAACTCTGTGAGACTATGGAGGAAGCCTTCTCTGGAGGCAGGGCCCACCATCATTATCAATGCCCAGGGAGCTTCCAATCAGGCTACAGCAACTAGAATAACAACACCTAGCATTCTGACCCAGTTTCACATCTTCCCTTTAGAGCCCATGAACCACCTGTCAATCTACTCTTTTTATCTATCAAATCTACTTTCTGTAGTAAATGAACTTACCTCTCTATCTTTGGTCATTTTCCTCTTGACTTATCACCTAGCTGAAACATGATTTTCAACAGTCCTGTGCTGCTGGGCCATCCCTTATTTTGGGTAATTCTTTACATTACAGTTTACTGCCCTATAACTCCCTGTCCATTTTTGACCTTAGGCATTTCTCTGTCATAGTCCCATGACTTTATCTATTGGTATTCACATATCCATTTATATTTTTATGTCTCCATCCTCCTTGCTGTGATCCACCAAACTTGTGGACAAGAACACATCTTGAGTATAGGGATTTAGTATAGGGATTCAAGACATAAGGAAAGAACACAGAGCCTGAAATCACAAGACTAGTTCATCCGAAGACTAGTTCAGCTTCTTACTACATGGGTGGCTTTGAAAAGGGCATAGCCTCTGTTTCCTTTTTTAAAAAAAGGAAATGATATTCTTTTGCCATCCTTTTAGAATTATCCTGATGGCCAAATTACAAAATGTTAGTGAATTTGGGTTGCCCCCCATGCAGACTGAGACAAAGATTCAAACCTTTATTTGGAAGGTTCTGGAAACACTATTAGGGAAAGGGAAAAGTAATACCAGGAAGGGAAGAAGTGACACTAGAAAGGGAAGGCAGCAAATAACCTCTGTGTAGGTCACTGGAGTTTGATCCTTCAATTGTGGAGGAAAGTACAAAACCTATGTCTCAGAGTTATCCTACCCAAGATGCAAGGAAGCTAAGTTGTTGGTTGAGGAATGTTTCCTGGTGCTATTTCCCAGCAATTCTGGCCTGCCCTACACCTGGGCAGAGCCCCTAACTGCAGCTTCTGGACAGTGAAATGAGAAGTGCTAAGGAATATGAGCAGGGCATTAAGAATGTGCTCACACACTTTTCAAAATAAATCATGATTGTTATTCCTTAATAACCTCAGCATTTGTGTTATAGGCACCTTCTTACCCTGTATTTTGCCACCCCCCTTTCTGTTGATTCTTCAACACCCTCCTAGCACATTTTACAGCTAGAAGTGAAGCCTCACTTCCAATCATCTTCATCTCAACTCCACTTCAGCAACCCATAAATATACTGCAACACCTGTCACTTAGACTTCCCCCCCTCCAAGATCTTTAACTCCAAGATTTTCTTCTTTGTTTAAAGCCATGTATCCTTTGGCCTTTTCTGTTCCCTCACACCTTACGAACTTTGTTTATCATCAGTGCTTCAGCCTTCCTATGCCTATTGGGATACATGGTTCCATCTGCTTCCTACTTACCAGATGATCAGTTGTTTAGTCTACGTTCCAGATGGCAACACAGAATCCCATAGTCTAGTGATCTAACAATTCACATCCTCAGCTTCTTCTTGTGTGTTCTAAACATCTTGCAATATTGTGTTCAATATTTTGCACCAAGAACATGGCTCGAGGCCTCTCTCATGTCAGCATTAAGAGATCTGATAAATATCGAGAGAGAGAGAGAGACAGAAGCACTCCTATATGTCATATTAAGCAGAACTAACCAAACTCTTCACAGGTGTCATCTGAAAATAGCATTTCAAGATCAAATAATTTTAGGAAATTATTGGTTAAATAAGATTGAGAGGCATATCATTCAATTTCTCAGATCCATTAAATATGTTCATATGCATTATGAATATTTAAGAACACATAGCTGGAAAAGTTTTCCAAATTTACTTGACTCTGAGGGTTTTATGAAACAAACTTTGGGACAGACTTATTTATTATGATAATAAATCATTACATGTCACAACCTTCTAGGAACAGGTGCATGATGTCTGGGCATTGCATGTGGCTTTGCAAGAGGGGCTTTGGGACACTGCCATTCCCTCAAAAATATACTTTATTTTGACTGATCTTTTTTTCAGCTCTGTTCGCAGAGAATAGAAATTTTTCTCCTCTACTTAAAGTGTAAATCTTTTTCTTAAAGGCAGGTCATTCTAGTAACTTTCAAGTTAGGATGATTCAATGGCATTGGTACTTTTAGCTTCCAGGAAATTTTATGTCTGTTCCTTAAGGACATTACATCCTTAAGGCGGCTGTATTGTGATTATTGCTCAGAGCATGGTCTTTCCCTTGCTAACGAAAATGTCCCAGCCTCACCCGTCTGTGATTAAAGCTAAGATCACATATCCTCCAATGCCCAAAGTGCTGTCCCATTTCTAAGAATCCCCCTTATTTCTCAACCCTCACTACCACAAATATTACCAGTATTTGTCCATAAGTTGGTCCTCCAGGTAGCTTGCCTCCTGTCCATAGGGAGAACAGAACTCAGATGCCCCCCTAAAGGTAGATTCTGCAACTACAATCATTAGTGCACTCTGCAAAGGATCCTACTTGTCCACAGAGCCACCACTTGGTTGTCTGCTTTGCACATGCTAAAGCCCTGGGCGTCCTGCTGACATATGACCATCAGACTAACCATTCCTATTGACCTGCAGAGGCTTACCCACCATTGCTGTCTTGAAACTGGCTACCTGTGGCTACTTTCCAAACACCTGACAGTTCGCAGAACTGAGGTTCCGTCTGAACTACCAGCTTTGCAAATGCAGTTTCTTACCAATTCATCCATGTTGAGCTGTTCTTAAAAATACAGTGGAAGATATCTTTTAAACCCCCTTCACCTACAGGAAGGACTATGCATTCACTTTACTCTGAAGAATAGTTTGAGGCCCCAAAAGAGTCAGTTTTTTACTATGGAGAAGCCCAAAAGCAGATCTTGTAAGCTGTCCCATTTTAAGCCTTGGATCCCAAACTCAAATGATGAAGAGGTGATAATTCTATATTTAAAACTATCATTCAGGGAGCACCTGGGTGGCTCAGTCATTAGGCGTCTGCCTTCAGCTTGGGTCATGATCCCGGGGTCCTGGGATTGAGCACCGCATTGGTCTCCCTGCTCAGTGGGAAGCCTGCTTCTCCCTTTCCCACTCCCCCTGCTTGTGTTCCCTCTCTCGCTGTGTCTCTCTCTGTCAAATAAATAAATAAATAATCTTAAAAAAAACTATCATTCAGGGGCGTCTGGGTGGCTCAGTTGTTGGGCGTCTGCCTTCGGCTCAGGTCATGCTCCAGGGGTCCTGGGATCGAGCCCCATATCGGGCTCCCTATTAGGTGGGAAGCCTGCTTCTCCCTCTCCCTTTCCCCCTGCTTGTGTTCCCTCTCTCACTCTGTCTCTCTCTATCAGATGAATAAATAAAATCTTTTAAAAAAATAAATAAAATAAAACTATCATTCAGAAGAAAACAAAAAAAATCATTCAGTAATACAATGGAATGCGAGGAATTAACTAATATATGTGAATCGCAGCACAGTGCTGGCACATAACAAGTTCCCATTCACCTTCCTTATAATACTGATAATATTAACATATCATTGGAAATGAAAATCATTTCCCCAAAAGAGCAGAAGGATTTCCCTGAACAATGCTCAGGAAGAATTGCAGGATTCCCTCCCTACGTGGGTTTGTAGAACATTGAGGTTGGTACACAAAGTATATAGATTAAAGCTGTGGTTTCTGCTATAAACTACCCCCATGATAAAGGAGAGATAAAGACCACCACAATGACCAATAGAGCAAGCATTCTTTTTTTTTTTTTTTTATGCACTTGCCTGGGAAAGGGAGACACATCAAGGAAGAAATCACTGAGTAGTTCCCTCAGGGGAAGAAGTCAGTGTGGAAGTGGAGATGAGAACTGGGGGGAGTTATATACAATACCCACAATGGTAGGTCATTATATCTATACAAATTAAGGACGAAAATTGCTCCCTGGATCAAATGAGTCCATGAGTCCATGCACTGTTGGTTAAACCAAGTCCAGCTGTTCACTGGTCAGGAGAGTCTTCATTCGGCGGGTGTTCAACAGAGGGGTGGCACAAGATTCCCACTGCTTCCTCACCTGCAGCTGGTACTGAGATCTGCTCTGTACCCTGTGCCACTCTAGGCATTGAGGTTCCACCGGTAGAGAGAGCATTACAAAATAGTGACCAACTCTTACAGCTACATCTTTAGAATAGCAAACATCATGGGGCTTTTTCTTTTAATCTCCCTGAAAGTATGTCAAGAGCATAAATCCAAAACAATTCAGAAAAAACAACTCCATGAAGGGCCCAAGCCATGAAGCCCAGGCATGCAGCTTGTAGTGGTCTGTCTTTGCAAGAATTAGAGTAGAAGGAGAAAGAAATTCTACCAAGGCAAGGAAGGATAATGGCAAGAAAAGGAGAGAAGGACCTTTTAGGCATGAGGAACAGCATGGCCGCATGAACGTGGATGATGTATCCATGGGGCACCATGAACACACCCTAAGACCTTGTCAAGTCCTCCACGTCCTTAACACCAATAAAGTCTAAAATTCCCTCAATATGAAACTGTGAAGTATTACTTATAATGAATATTTCAGGCTCTACATGAATTTTTAAATATATTCCAGAGGAATGTATGACTATTAAAATATATTCCCCCCTTTATTAACATCTCCTTTCTCTTTGGATGAAACAGTTCTTGCACTGGCTGTAAACAGCTACAACTTTCATGAAATATGTTTCCTTATTGTATCATAAAGAGCCTGTGGTAGGCTAATTGGCTGTTCTCTCAAACCTTAATTGCCTACTAGCCACTCAAGGATCTTGTCGAAGTGCAGATTCTGATCCAGTAGCCTGGGGAGGAGTGTGAGAAACAGCATTTTTAACAAGCTCTCAGTAGTGCCCATGCATTTGATCCAAGGACCACACTTTGATTAACAAGATTTCATGTCTTAGACTTTGGCCACCTCTGAATCAGACATGACACTCTGATTTATTTAAAACCTTAATTATGCAGCAAGAATCATTACTTTCTTAGACTCGCCTCTTTATCGCTCTCTCAATTTGAAGTGACAATAATAACAGTAGTGAAAATAAAAGTAATTTTTTCTACCCAACCTGTAGTTGACCTTTTGTTCTAAAAAAAAAAAAAAAAGAGTCACAACAGCTGTGGTTTTTATTTCAAAGGAGAAAAAACACTTTATTGATATTATAAAAATCTAATAGAAACGGAAAGAAGAAAAGGGAAATCTATGCATAAATGAAGGGCAATAGTAAGCAGTAAATAAGAATAAGACAGAGTTACATCAAATCGGGTACTTACAACATCCAACCCCATTAGCTGGGGAAGTCCTGTGGAGACAGCTGGACTGGAGTCCCGATTGAGAAGCCTGGGAGGACCATCCCCATAAGGGTCATATTTATAGGCAAATGATGGGGTCTGAAGTTAAACATTTGTTCACCTGCATGCAGTTTGGAGCGAGCTGCATTTCTATGTTATCACATCTTTACATCTTCAAGGAGCCTGGGCCATTATGTGCTTGCTTTCGCTTCCAGATTCCATTCCAAGGGACCAGCCCAGCCCAGAGCTAGAGGGGATGCAAGGCAAATTTTATAGCTCTCGGCATCCAGACTGGAAGGGCCAGTTCTGACCCATAGGCCAGCTAAGATCAACTAACCAAGCTCCTGAGGTCACTTATGCAGCACAAGTCTCACAAACAACACTCTTTAGCCTGCCTGCATAGGTGCAGGCCAGGATGGTTGGTTATACAGGACAACTCACAGAAACCTCTAGCCACACAATACACCTTTATAGATAATCCTTTGTAGATGACCAATAAATAGAAACTAAAGCCAACTGAGAAGCAGATCTGGAGCTTTATTTTTATTTTATTTTATTTTATTTTATTTTATTTTATTTTATTTTATTTTATTTTATTATTTTATTTTATTTTATTTTATTTTATTTTATTACATTAGTCACCATACAGTACATCATTAGCTTTTGATGTAGTGTTCCATGATTCATTGTTTTAGCATAACAGCCAGTGCTCCATGCAGAACGTGCCTTCCTTAATACCCATCACGGGGCTAACCCCACCCCCAACCCCCTTCCCCTCTAAAACCCTCAGTTTGTTTCTAGAGTCCATAGTCTCTCATGGTTCATCTCCCCCTCTGATATCCCCCCCTTCACTTTCCCCTTCCTTCTCCTAATGTCCTCCATGCTATTCCTTATGTTCCACAAATAAGTGAAACCATATGATAACGGACATTCTCTGCTTGACTTATTTCACTTAGCATAATCTCCTCTAGTACCCTCCATGTTGATGTAAAAGTTGGGTATTCATCCTTTCTGATGGCCAAGTAACATTCCATCGTATACATGGACCACATTTTCTTTATCCATTCGTCTGTTGAAGGGCATCTCGGCTCTTTCCACAGTTTGGCTATTGAGGACATTGCTGCTATGAACATTGGGGTGCATATGGCCCTTCTTTTCACTACATCTGTGTCTTTGGGGTAAAAACAGAGTAGGGCAATTGCTGGGTCATAGGGGAGCTCTATTTTTAACATCTTGAGGAACCTCCACACTGTTTTCCAAAGTGGCTGTCCCACCAACAATGCAAGAGAGTTCCCCTTTCTCCACAACCTCTCCAACATTTGTTGTTTCTTGCCTTGTCAGTTTTTGCCATTCTAACTGGCGTAAGATGGTATCTCAATGTGGTTTTGATTTGAATTTCCCTGATGGCTAATGATGATGAACATTTTTTCATGTGTCTGTTAGCCATTTGTATATCTTCTTTGGAGAAGTGTCTGTTCTTGTCCATTTTTTTACTTGATTATTTGTTTTTTGGCTGTTGAGTTTGAGTTCTTTATAGATCTTGGAAATCAGCACTTTGTCTGTAGTGTCATTTGCAAATATCTGCTCCCATTCTGTGGGTTGCCTCTTTGTTTTGTTGACTGTTTCCTTTGCTGTGCAGAAGCTTTTTATCTTGATGAAGTCCCAAAAGTTCATCTTCCCTATTGTTTCACTTGTCTTTTGAGATGTATCTTAAAAGAAGATGCTGTGGCCAATGTGGAAGAGGTTTCTGTCTGTTTTCCTCTAGGATTTTGATGGATTCCTCTCTCACATTGAGGTCTTTTATCCATTTTGAATTTATCTTTGTGTATGGTGTTAGAGAATGGTTGAGTTTCATTTTTCTATATGTAGCTGTCCAATTATCCCAGCACCATTTATTGAAGAGACTGTCTTTTTTCCATTGCATATTTTTTCCTGCTTTGTCAAAGATTATTTGATCATAGAGTTGAGGGTCCATATCTGGGCTCTCTATTCTGTTCCATTGGTCTATATGTCTGTTTTTGTGCCAGTACCATGCTGTCTTGGTGATCACAGTTTTGTAATATAGCTTGAAATCAGGCAACGTGATGCCCCCAGCTTTGTTTTTCTTTTTCAGCATTTCCTTGATGATTCAGCTCTTTTCTGATTCCATATAAATTTTAAGATTGTTTGTTCCAGCACTTTGAAAAATGTCACTGGAATTTTGATTGGGATGGCATTGAAAGTATAGATTGCTCTGGGCAGCATAAGACATTTTAACAATGTTTATTCTTCCAATCCATGAGCATGGAATGTTTTTTGATCTTTTTGTGTCTCCTTTGATTTCTTTCATGAGTGTTCTATAGTTCCTAGAGTATAGATCTTTTACCTCTTTGGTTAGGTTTATTCTGAGGTATCTTATGGTTTTTGGTGCTGTTGTAAATGGAATCAATTCTCTAATTTCTCTTTCTACAGTTGCGTTGTTAGTGTATAAGAAAGCAACTGATTTCTGTGCATTGATTTTGTATCCTGTCACATTACTGAATTGCTGTATGAGTTCTAGTAATTTGGGGGTGGAGTCCTTTGGATTTTCCACATAAAGTATCATGTCATCTGTGAAGAGAGAGAGTTTGACTTCTTCTTTGCCAGTTTGAATATTTTTATTTCTTTTTGTTGTCTGATTGCTGTTGCTAGGACTTCTAGTTCTATGTTGAACAATAGTGGCGAGAGTGGGCATCCTTGACGTGTTCCTGATCTTAAGGGAAAGGCTCTCAGCTTTTCCCCATTGAGGATGATATTTGCTGTGGGTTTTTCATAGATGGATTTTATGAAATTGAGGAATGTTCCCTCTATCCCTATACTCTGAAGAATTTTAATCAGGAAAGGATGCTGTATTTTGTTGAATGCTTTTTCTTTATCAAATAAGAGGACCATATGGTTCTTCTCTCTCCTCTTATTAATATGTTCTATCACATTAACTGATTTGCAAATGTTGAACCACCCTTGCATCCAGGGGATAAATCCCACTTGGTCATGGTGGATGATTTTTTTAATGTATTGTTGGATCCAATTAGCTAGGATTTTGTTGAGGATTTTGGAATCCATATTCATCAGGGATATTGGTCTGAAATTCTCCTTTTTGATGGGGTCTTTGCCTGGTTTGGGGATTAAGGTAATGCTGGCCCCATTGAATGAGTCCAGAAGCTTTCCTTCTGTTTCTGTTTTTTGAAACAGCTTCAGGACAATAGGTATGATTTCTTCTTTGAATGTTTGGTAAAATTCCCCAGGGAATCCATCAGGCCCTGGACTCTTGTGTTTTGGGAGGTTTTTGATCACTGCTTCAATCTTGTTACTGATTATTAGCCTATTCAGGTTGTCAATTTCTTCCTGCTTCAGTCTTGGTGGTTTATAGGTTTTCAGGAAGGCATCCATTTTTTCCAGGTTGCTTAATTTATTGGCATACAGTTGTTGATAAAAATTTCTAATAATTTTTCTATTTCCTTGGTGTTAGTTATGATCTCTCCCCTTTCATTCATAATTTTATTAATTTGGGTCCTTTCTCTTTTCTTTTGGATAAGTCTGGCCAGTCGTTTATTGATCTTTTTAATCCTTTCAAAAAACCATCTTCTAGTTTCGTTGATCTGATCTACTGTGTTTCTGGTTTCTAATTCATTGATCTCTGTTCTAATCTTAATTATTTCTCTCCTAATGTGTGGCTTAGAAATCATTTGTTGCATTTTCTCCAGTTCTTTAAGGTGTAAAGTTAGTTGGTAAATTTGGGATTTCTCTATTTTTTTGAGTGAGGCTTGGATGGCTATGTATTTCCCCCTTCAGATCACCTTTGCAGGATCCCATAGGTTTTGGACTGATGTGTTTTCATTTTCATTAGTTTCCATGAATTGTTTAAGTTCTTCTTTGATTTCCTGGTTGACCAAAACATTATTGAGCAGAGTGGTCTTTAGCTTCCAAGTGTCTGAATTGCTTCCAAATTTTTTTCAGTTTTAAAGCATTATGGTCTGAGAATATGCAGGGAATAATCTCAATTTTGGTATCAGTTGAGACCTGATTTGTGCCCCAGTATGTGGTCTATTCTGGAGAAAGTTCTGTGTGCACTCAAGAAGAATGAGTATTCTGTTGTTTTAGGGTGGAATGTTCTGTATATATCTATGAGGTCCATCTGGTCCAGTGTGCCATTCAAAGCTCTTGTTTCTTTGTTGGTTTTCTGCTTAGATGATCCATCTATTGCTGAGAGTGGAGTATTGAGGTCTCCTACAATTAATGTATTATTATCAATATGACTCTTATTTTGGTTAACAGTTGGCTTATGTAGTTGGCTGCTCCCATGTTGGGGGTATAGATATTTACAATTGTTAGATCTTGTTGGATACACCCTTTAAGAATGATATAGTGTCCTTCTGTGTCTCTAACTACAGTCTTTAGCTTAAAATCTAATTTGTTTGATAGAAGAATTGCTACCCCAGCTTTCTTTTGAAGTCTGTTGGCATGGAAGATGGATTTCCATCCCTTCACTTTCAGTCTGGGTGTATCTATAGGTTCAGAATGAGTCTCTTGTAGATAGCATATGGATGGGTCCTGTCTTTTTATCCAATTTGCAACCCTGTGCTGTTTCATGGGAGCATTTAAGCCATTCACATTGAGAGTGATTATTAAAAGATATGAATTTATTGTCATCAGGTTGCCTGTGAAGTCCTTTTTTCTATAGATTGTCCCTGTAAATTTCTGTTCTATATCACTCTTGGGGTCTTTCTCCTTTTATAGAACTCCCCTTAATATTTCTTGCAGGGCTGGGGCACCTGGGTGGCTCAGTTGTTAAGCATGTGTCTTTGGCTCAGGTCATGATCCTGGGGTCCTGGGATCAAGCCCCACATCGGGCTCCCTGCTCCACGGGAAGCCTGCTTCTCCCTCTCCCACTCTCCTTGCTTGTGTTCCCTCTCTTGCTGTCTCTCTATGTCAAATAAATAAATAATATCTTTAAAAAAATATGTCTTGCAGGGCTGGCTTAGTGGTCACATATTCTTTCAGTTTCTGCCAGTCTTGGAAGCTCTGCATCTCTCCATTCATTCTAAATGATAGCCTTGCCAGATAAAGTATTCTTGGCTGCATGTTCTTCTCCTTTAGTACCCTGACTATGTCTTGCCAGCCCTTTCTAGCTTGCTTGGTCTCTGTGGATATGTCTGACATTATTCTGATGTTCCTCCCTCTGTACATAAGGAATC
Organism: Neomonachus schauinslandi; assembly: GCF_002201575.2. NCBI lineage: Eukaryota > Metazoa > Chordata > Mammalia > Carnivora > Phocidae > Neomonachus > Neomonachus schauinslandi. Next base: position 111,364,874 of record NC_058406.1, on the reverse strand, counting down.
TCTTCCCCCTAACTGCCCTTCAGATGGTTTCCTTGGTTCTAAGATTTGTGAGTTTTACTATTACATGCTGGAGCATTGGTCTGTTTTCCTTGATCTTGGGAGAGGTCCTCTCTGCCTCTAGGAAATGAATGTTTGTTTCATTCCCCAGATCAGAGAAATTCTCAGCTATGATTTGCTCAAATATATCTTCTAGTGCTCTCTCTCCAGCCCCTCAGGGATCCCAATAATTCTGATATTGGAATGTTTTCATGGCATCACTAATTTCTCTGTTTTCATGGATTATAAGCTGTTTCTCCCCAGCCTCCTCTTTTTCCTTCTTTTCTATCAATTGGTCTTCCAGATCACTAATTCATTCTTCTGCCTTGTCTGCCCTAGCTGTTAGAGTATCTAGATTAGATTGGATCTCATTGATAGCATTTTTAAGTTCTGCCAGTTCAGCTTTCATTTCTGCCCTTAGAGATTCTATGTTGCCATTAATCGATTTCTCCATTCTAGCTATCATCTTCATAACTGTTACCCTGAAGTCCATCTCCGACATCTTGGTTATATCTGTATCCATTTGTAAATCTGTGGCAAAAGTCACAGTCTCTGAATCTTTCCTATTTTGGGGGTTCCTCCTCTTAGTCATTCTGTTGAGGGGTGGTTGAGGGAATATACAGAGTCCAAATTATTGACTACAACCCAAGCAAGATGCACCTGTTTTATAGGGACCTTAGACTTGTCAGCCTCTTTTTCTCCCAGCCTGTCTTCTGGAGGAGGGGCTTGCCATGCTATTACTCGGGCAACCCTGTTTGGGCAAAGTTGCCCTGCCCCCTGTGGGAGAGATGGGTTCAATGAGAACCAGTTTTTAGGGATTTTGTTCTCTGGAGGCTTTCCCTGGTGGCTTTCCACATCTCTTCCAAGAGTCAGAGCAGAAGAGACCATTTCCAACCCTCTGCCTCAGAACAGAGAGATCACAGTCTGTTCTTCAGTGAGCTCTCCAGGCCACACTATCTCTGTTTCTGTCTGTGCTGCTAAAAACTGCAGCGTCCTGGGTTGTGTGCCCCTCAGCAGCACTCCCAGTCCTCTCCTTCAGGTTGAGGTACGTCTCCGTCCTTTGTGCTTCTAAACCACCAGCCACCCCCAGTTTGCATGCACAGCCCCACCACTCCAGGTTTCAGTCCGGGGGGCTGCCCTAAAGTCCTTTCCCCATTGCTACTGGTCTGGAAGTCTGTGCCCCGTCCCCAGCATGGCAGGCTTTTGCCCACCAGCAGTGCAGGATCCCCAAGTCTCCCTCTTCCTTCCATTTATCTTCTGATATCTCCCCATGGAATCACGGCTCCCCAGTTCATACCTCAAAACCAACTGCCTGCAATATTCTGTTTGTAGAGACCCAGATCTATCTTCTTACCTGTCAGGCTGATTTTGTGGGTGTTCAGATTGGTCTGGTAGATACCCAGCTCAATTCAGGGGACCAGTTGGAATAGGGTCCCCTACTCCTCTGTCATCTTTTCCTCCATCCAGATCTGGAGCTTTAGACCAACTGACACTTCTTCTATCTTAATGCATATTAGAATTACCTGAGGAGCTTATCCAAATGCAGATTCCTGGGCCTCACCCCCAAAGATTTGGATTCAACAAGTCTGGAGTAAAGCCTGAGAATGTGTATTTCTACTAAGCTTCTAGGTGATGCTGATGCCACCATCCATGGTCTGCTCTCTGGGTATTAATGGGATAAGCTCATTTATGAAAGGACAGGCTCACAGTGAATATCATTGCTTGACTCAACATTGAAAATGGGGTAACAATGAATTGCCTCTAGTCAGAGGAAGTAAAGACAGTGATTTTTTCACTTTATTAGGAAAATTAACAAATTACATTTTAAATTAAATAATTCCCAGAAAAATAAATTCTTATATGACTTTGGAGTTTCAGAGATGCTGGTAAAGACTCAAAATCTTGAAGATTGAAGTTTTCTGTGTTGGGCAACTAGTCCAGGTCAGTTGCCTAGTGCAGAGAGAACTGGGAGTGGAGAAGCAGGAGAGGATGAGGAAAGACAGACAGAACCTGAAGGTGATTGTGCTGTGCCAGGGAGTTTGGGTTTATTCTGTATTCCCTGGAGACCTACTAAAGCTGTCATGACTTAATGGATTTTATGGAGTTATTTTAAGGTTGAAGTAGGGAATGTTCAGAACAAATATGAAACTAAAAATCAGACATATTCTGAATAAGATCAAAATCAGTTATTTTCTTTCTTTCTTTTTTAAAGTAGGCTCCACACTCAGCTTGAAGCCCAGCACAGGGCTTGAACTCATGACCCTGAGATCAAGACCTGAGCTGAGATCAAGAATGGGATGCTTAACTGACTGAGCCACCCTGACACTCCTAAAATCAATTATTTTCAATATCCATGAGGTGTGGGTGGTACAATGTTTTATGAAAAGTCTAATGTATATATCTGAGTACAAAGCCTTCTAGTTGTTGCTTTAGAAAGGAGAGTTCCCCTAGGAGTCTGTAAGCTCACAGATATCTCAAAGGCATCTTCCAGATTTTGAAATCTGATTGTAGTTCAAAGGCACTGAAGTCAATCTACAACTAAATTAAGAAAACAGGTTTGATGATGATAATAATGTTCAGTGACCATCTATGATATATAAACTTACACTGGGTGGCTCAGCCGGTTAAGCATCTGTCTTCAGCTCTGGTCTGGATCCCAGGGTCCTGGGATTGAGTCTTACATCAGGCTCCCTGCTCAGCAGGGAGTCTGCTTATCCCTCTACCCCTCCCCCCTCTTGTGATCTCTCTCTCTAAAATAAAAAAATAAAATCTTTAAAAAAATAAACTTACAGTGTTAATATAAACTTAAAACACAATATTCCAGATTTTTTAATTAATTAAAAAAACTTTTTATCTTAAGTGGTGGTTTATAGAACCTACTATGTGTCTTTTAGGGTAAACACTTTATAAGATTTTCAATACATATACCACAAATTGTGTGCTAAAAAAGTTCTGTTAAAGGATAAGAGAGTGAGATAGGTAAATGTGCAATATGTTGAAATTTTTTGTCCAAACTGGCACACTTTTGAGAGTGAGGTGGGTGTATTAATAATTATGTCTGGATATATGGTCACCTGAGTTTAGGTATAATGTGACTGGTGAATTTCAAAACATTTATAAACTTTGTGTGAACAAACATAGTCTTAGGATGGTGTTAGTCCAATTTAAAAGCATGCAAAAGCATTCCATGATAAATAATCTCATAGCAGACACCCTCTGAAATTTCCAACTGGGAACTAAATCCCAGTAACCTCTTTTCCTGTAGTTAGGGGGTTTCACACATTCATATCAAAGATATGATTACTATTGGTTTGAGGGTCTTTGATGAGAAAACTTTCTAAAATAAAACACAAATACAACCTTTTTTTCTTTATAATTTCTATTATAGGTTTGAACTTTACCAATAACATTTAGTTTATTTTGCCTTTTGACAGTACCTTGGAAAGCACTAAAGGTCCGTGTAATTATGTTTTAATAATCTCTGCTATTCCTATTGTTATTCAAAAATCCTCATTTTATAGGTCAAATTTATTTGTATTTTCTGCTCTTTTTCCTTCTTTGACAATATAGCTAAATTCTTCCAAATTTTAAAATGAAATATGGGTAAGCTCAGTTCATAGCTTATACAAACACACACACACACACACACACACATTTATGTGCGTATTTTTTTTCTATGCAAAATCAGTAAGGTCTATAGGCTAGCATAACACAGCTTTCTCAAACACATTCCTATCTCATTTGTACCTGTGTGAATTTGAATTATGGAAGTGATTTTTAATATGAAGAGGTCAATGCCACTGAAAGAAGAATTTATTGTCAACATTTCCTGAAAGAAGAGGGTATGCCATGCCCACAAGGCCCCAGGTACAGCACCAGGTTCTGGTCAGGAGCAGAAGCAGGAGGGAAGGGAAAGCCTAGGCCAGAGACTTTACTGGGGTTTGTGCAGGAAAGGCAAGACAGAGCAGAATGACAGTTTAGGATTGGCTTATTTGAATAATTCTGGCAGGCTTTGGGCTATGGGGTGCTCTCCAATAGTCTGGTATCTGGACCTGGGAGTGCTTCGAGAAAATATTGGTTTTGGGAAGTGGTTAGGAGTATACACTGGGGATAGATTGGTTTGCATATGAAAGGCACACTCTAGGGCGAGTCTTTTGTTGTCTCTGAGAAATGGTTAGCCCCAGGAGGGGCAGTTTCTGCAGTTCCTGAAAAATTTTTATGATGTCAGAACATCATAACATACAAAAAACTTTTAAAACATAATTATTATAATTATGTTAAACCTAATGGGTTTATAGGTTTAGCGAAATAAGAAAAAGAATAATTGATATACAAATATTTGCCAAATATTGAAAATGGCTATAAGAAGGGCAAAGATTACAAAGATTTTCTTTCTTTCTATTATTTTCTCACCATTTCTGAGATGAGTTCACATGACTGAATTGACAGTTTGGAATTAATTTAAGTGTGGATCATCTTTCCCCATGGTCTTTATACAATCAATATGATCTACTGTGTTTTCAAGGTAATTCTATAACTGAACTCAAGGGGTTCACTTCTTGGAGTGCATTCAACTGAACACACCCCAAGGAAGTGTTGAAAGCAAAGAATTTATTATTGCTTGTTAAGGAGACAGGGGGATAGCTCTCAAAGTGCTGTCTCCTGTGGGGTTAGTACAAAAAGTTTTTATTCAGTGTATCAGGGAACATGAATATACATTAAGGACCTTATATATATTCTATCACTTAGGCACTTCAATTCAACTGTGTATGCCTAGCATGTCAACATGCTAGTTCATACATCCCGTGTTCCAAAAATGGTGGAAAACTCCACTCAATAGGAGATCCTAGTATTATAATGAGTGAAAGGTAACTTCGGGACAATTCCAGCTGCTTTGGAGCAGATCCTCAGCTCCAATCTAGCTAAAACTGGCTCATGTAACAGGATATCAGGTGAGACACAACTTGCAAGGAGCTCTCAGGTGAAAGGCTTAGCAGGGCATCTCCTTGGCTGGAACTGTTGGTTCTGCAAAACAAAACACATTCCTTTCCAGTTGTGTCCTTTCCCCCTCCTCCCCTCTTCTGATACCTTTCAGCCTTCTGATTTAAGTAACCTCCCGTTGCAACCTCGCTAAAAATTATGTCATGAATAGTCACTAAGTACTGCTGTTGAGGCACAGGCTTATAACTAGCTCTTCCTCATCATCAAAACACATGTTCTCAAAAGCTCAAGACCGCAAAACAGAAAACTGCATTAATAGTTTCCAACTCTGTAAACTACTAGAAATAGGTTTCCAGGGAAAGCCCAAATATGGAAAAGAAAAATCTAAAATAATGGCCAATAGCCTGTGAAGCTGACTGGCCTCTGACCACGCACATTTACATTTCTTTTTGTACCAGAAACCAAAAAAATCCACAAGCCTATGTTGACTGATCTTCCATTAGATTTTATACAGATTTTTTTTTAATTTCTATTTATTTATTTGACAGAGAGAGACACAGTGAGAGAGGGAACACAAGCAGGGGGAGAGGGAGAGGGAGAAGCAGGCTTCCAGCAGAGCAGGGAGCCAGATGCGGGGCTCGATCCCACGACCCTGGGATCATGACCTGAGCCGAAGGCAGACGCTTGACGACTGAGCCACCCAGGCACCCCAGATTTTATACAGATTTTTTTTTTTTAAAGCAGGCTCCTTGCTGAGCAAGGAGCCCGATGTGGGACTCGATCCCAGGACCCTGGGATCATGACCTGAGCCGAAGGCAGAGGCTTAACCGACTGAGCCACCCAGGCGTCCCTTATACAGATGTTTTAAAACAATTATCCTTTCTCTATAGCTTCTTAGGAATGTGAAATAAAGAGATTTTCTTTCTCCTTTTCTCTCCTATGTCTTCTAATGTTCTCAGCCTTTCAGAGCCAAGAGGATTTTCCTTTTCAATTGGGTTGTCTTGCACTCATGCATTCATTTATTCATTAATCCAGTCATTCACTTACTCAACAGTTAATTGGTAGCTACTAGGCCTTAGGTGCCATATTGCAATTAGGGCATTTTCAGTTTTCACACTGAACATTTCTAGAATATTTTGATAAAAGTTTAAAATTAGGTTGCAAGAATATAATAGTAGTTAAGGATGTGTGCCTTAAATCCAAAGGAATTCCATGACCTACTGGCTTTTTGGCCTTGGGCAGATGAGTCATCTTCTCCAAGTTTCAGTTTCACCATCTATAAAATGGGGAGAATAATAGTATATACATAAGATAGGGGTTGTTGTGAGGAATAGATGATTGGCAGAATGGGAGATGTTCCCAGAACTGTCCCTGCCAATCAGAAAATCTTGAGACCTTTTGTTCTGGGTTTGCAGCATTGCCCACCCACATCCAACTTTGGTGTTTCTGTTTCCCAAGGGTGTTTGCAACATACCTTAAAGGGTAATATGCACATGTTCCCTTCACACCCATGAGTAACAGGGTAATTTTGTACTTTTATAAAGTCTGGGTAATAACTCCTAGAAAACTATACATGAACCTCTGGTCTGACTGGGCATTACAGGTTGAGCTTCTAGCTTGGACTCTATTCCCTCCATTACAGGAGCTTTTGTTAAAGCCAAACTGTTTCATGTAGCAGACTTCCTCTTGTGCTCAGTCTGTTTCCTTTTCAAGCATATCATTCTCCATCTTCTCTGTTTTTTAAAATTCCATCAAATTTTTCAGGGCCTGGTTCTAACATGACTTTCTCCATGAAGCTGGCTCTGTTTGCTCCACTTCTACCATGCCACAGATCTGACAAATTCTTAATAAGTCTCCTATAACTTTGACCATACAAGAATTTGGCATTTTTTATATCACAAATGTCCAGAAGATGCTAAATGGGGTTCTAACAATTGACAAGAACATCTTTAGGATGGAGATGTTGGTGCCTTTGTCAGATTATTTCTCTTAAAAGAAGTATGGAGGGGTGCCTGGGTGGTTCAGTAAGTTAAGCATCTGATCTCCAGGTGCTGGGATCAAGCCCTGTGTTGGGCTCTGCACTCAGTGGGGAGTCTGCTTGTCCGTCTGCCCCTCCCTCTCTCTCTCTCCTTTTCTCTCTCTCTCAAATAAATAAATAAAATAAAAAGAAAGCTGGAAAAATATCTGATTCCTTAACAACAGGAAGCCAGCAATCCCCCTGACAGTATTCCACTCCACCCAAGTACAGGACTCCTTGGAGGAAAGTCTTTTGTAAATTTTTTTGAAAGAAAAATAGGAGATTATCCTGGAAAAACTTATAGCTCTTCAAAGTAAATTGACCCCCATATGGCCTTTAAATCAAATACCATATCCTCCTTTGGAAGCACATCTGATATTTTCAATATTTTCCTTTCTTTTTTTTTTCAGATTTTATGTATTTATTTGACAGAGAGAGAGATATTATAAGCAAGGGGAGTGGCAGGCAGAGGGAGAGGGAGAAGCAGACTCTCCGATGAGCAGGGACCCTGACATGGGGCTTGATCCCAGGACCCTGAGATCATGACCTGAGCCTAAGGCAGATGCTTAACCAACTGAGCCACCCAGACACCCCTGATATTTTCAATATTTTCAACTTCATGATAAATCTATCTATTCAATATCACTTGAGCTCCAATTTCCTGAAAGGGGGACTTGGTTGCAACTGTGTCTTCTAATCTACCTGCATTTTCTTTGTCTATGTAATGTGTAAAATGTCTATATAATGTTGTACTTTGGAAAATATTTAATTCTACTATAAAAGATGCAAAAGGGGCGCCTGAGTGGCTCAGTCATTAAGCGTCTGCCTTCAGCTCAGGTCATGATCCCTGGGTCCTGGGATGGAGCCCCCGCACCAGGCTCCTTGCTCAGCGGGGAGTCTCCTTCTCCCTCTGACTCTCCCCCTCTCGTGCTCTCTCTCTATCACTCTCTCTCTCTGAAACTAATATTTTAAAATATAATTCAAGAAAACTCCCTGACAGAAAAAACTTAAATTTATATCCTGAAAGGCCAGGGGAAAATCATGTACCTGGGGAAAATGTGTCAATCAACTCTGAGACATTTCATAATAGAACTATAAGACTTTTAAAATAAAAAAGAGTTCTCTGTTCCAATCCAAAAGCCTACCTAACAAGAAGAAAAAAAAAAATGGGTGACAACAGACTTCTAGACAGCAACAAACATAGCAATAGCACAACCATAGTTTTAAGAAACTAAAATAGAAAGTATGAACCAGGGATCTTATATTCAACCAAGCTCTCCATCAACTATCAAAGCAATAAAAAACCAGTGTTCAACATGTAAGAACTCAGGGACTATTGTACTTAAGAGCCCTTCCTGAGATATGTATAGAATATCAAGTTTCTTCTATCCAAGATAATTGGGAACTTTAGCAAAAGTAGATTTAAGAGTTAACAAAGGTGGGTTAAGGAAGCAAAAAGTGTGTAAATGTTAAATGCTCTAACAAAGCTAAAAAAACAGATGCAAGAGAAAAGGGGAAAGAGAATGTTTTTGATCATTACCTGGGAAATAGGTAGAAGTCAAAGCATATCATTAAAACTCATCAAATTAAATAATAAAAAGAAAAGGGAGACAGGGACTGGAGTACAAAAGTTATTAGTCAAAAGATAACCATTCGAATTAAAATATAAGCATTCCTAAATATCAGAAAAAAAATTTTAATTAAATTAATTTTCAAAAAAGAAAAAAAATAACAATTTCCAGGAATATGACCAAGTAAAAGGAGGATCCCAAGCTCATCTTGTCCCCTGGATACACCTAGATGACACCCGCATCAGTGTAAATAACCCAGAAAATAACCCAAAGACTTGCAGAACAGACTCTCCACAGCTAACCACAGAGAAGAAACAACATTGAAAAGGGTAAGAAGGAGATGCAGTTGGGACAGAACTGACCCAAAAGACTAGCCAAGGGAGGGAGGGATACCACAAGCATGGAGAAGGAAGAGGAGCAGACCCCACAACAAGCATCCCAGGCATGGGGGACCTGCACTGGGAAAACAAATCCCCAAAACATTCAGCTTTGAAAACCAGAGGGGCTTAACTTTGAAAATTTTTACAATCAGTGGGGCTTAACACCTGGAACTTTAAAATCAACAGCTCTGGGAGAGTCAGAGAGCAATAGGAAACTGAGTTCCCACCCTTAGAGAGACAGCATAACAAACAATCTAGCTGAGATACCTCATAGAGGCAACAGTTTGAAAAATGCCTGGAGTATACAGAAAGGAGATTCATTTACTAAACTCAGAACAAGTGCAGGAGGACCCGCCCTCAGAAGTTCTCCAAAGTGGTTCCAGGTCCCCTTCCACAGCAGATCCATGCACACCTTGCTAGCACTCACATACCTGCCCCCGGCATTCTGCTGCAGGTCACCTCCTCCAACTCATTCTTGGCAAGAGTCCATCCAAAGTGGTACCACAAGCATGGCATTATGCAAACAGCCTCAACAGGGGTCAGCACCACTCCAGAGTAACTCTTGCCCTGGGGAGAGGGGTAGATAATCACACACACTAGATCAACTGCAACCCCAGCAGTGGGTGGGGGTGAGGGGTACACATCTGGCCTGAGTGCAGGACCTGCCCCCCCCAAAAAGCTTCTAAGGGAACAACACAGGGAAAGTGTTTTGTAGTTTGATGCAACTGCAGCTCTGGCAAACACCTGGTCTGACCCAACTCATGTCCAAGGTGGCCCCAGACTTGCCCATTAATAACACAGGGACCAAACAATGCTCACACAAAGAGAGCCACTGCAGATGACTGGACTGAAAACAAATGTGGTTCAATCACAACAGTAGGGTGCACACAAAACACAAAGTTGACACCCCTTTGCCAGGTTCTGGTGGACAAAGGATATTGCACTACAAGGGACCACAGGACCTCTTCTTCATAAGGCACTACTTTCAAGAGCAGGAGATGTAGCTGACTTTCTTAACACATAGAGCAGACAGAGAGTTAGACAAAATGAAGAGACAGAGGAACATGTCCTAAATAAAAGAACAGGACAAAATCACAGCAAAAGAGCTAAACAAAACAGAGAAAAGCAATTTTCCTGATAGAGAATTTGAACTAATGGTCATGAAGATACTCACTGGACTTGAGAAAAGAGTGGCATACTTCAGTGAGACCCTTAACAAAGAGCTAGAAAACATAAAAAAAAAAATCAATAGTAATGAATAGTAATGAAGAAGAGATGAAAAACTTGATAACTGAAATAAAAAATACACTAGAGGGAATAAATAGCAGACTAGAGAAAGCAGAAGAACAGATCAGCAAGCTAGAAGACAGAGTAATAGAAAGCCATCAAATTGAACAGGAGAAATAAAAAAGAATTATAAAAAATGAGAATAAGTTAAGGGAACTCAGCAACACCATCTAGTATAATAACATTTGCATAGGGATCCCAGAAGAAGATCGAGAAAAGGGACAGAAAATTTACTTGAAGAATAATAGCTGAAAACTTCCCTAATCTAGGAAAGGAAACAGAAATCCAGATCCAGGGGTCACAGAGAGCCCCCAACAAAATCAATCCAAGGAGGTCCATATCAAACACATAATAATTAAAGTGGCAAAAAGGAGTGATTAAGAGAGAATTTTAAAAGCAGCAAGAGAAAACAAAATAATTACATACAAAGGAAACCCCATAAGTCTAGCAGCTGATTTTTCAGAAAACTTTGCAGTCCTGAAGAGAGTGTCATGATAGATTCCAAATGCTGAAAGGAAAAAAAACAAAAAAACCAAACCTGCAACCAAGAATACTTTATCCAGCAAAATTATCATTCAGAATAGAAAGAGAGATAAAGATTTTCCCAGACAAACAAAAGTTAAAGGAATTCACCACCATTAAACCACCCTTAAAAGCAATGTTAAAGGATATTCTTTAAATGAAAAGGAAAGATCATGAGCAGAAGTTAGAAAAATAGGAAGCACAAAAGCAGTAAAATCAAGTAAAAATCAGTCAAGGAATTCACAAAATAAAAGGATGTAAAGTATACCACCATATACATGAACATGGTGAGCAGAGGAGTAAAAATTTTAATGCTTTTGGGCGCCTGGGTGGCTCAGTCGTTAAGCGTCTGCCTTCAGCTCAGGTCATGATCCTGGGGTCCTGGGATCGAGTCCCACATCGGGCTCCCTGCTCGGCAGGAAGCCTGCCTCTCCCTCTCCCACTCCCTCTGCTTGTGTTCCTGCTGTAGCTATCTCTTCTCTGTCAAATAAATAAATAAAATCTTTAAAAAAGAAATTTTAGTGCTTTTATAATGGTTTCAAACTTAAGTGACCATCAACCTGATATATAGACTGCTATATGCATAAGATGTTATATACAAACCTAATGGTGACCACAACTCAAAAACTGGTAATAGATATACAAAAAATAGAGAGGAGGGAATCCAACTATATCACTAAAGAAAGCCATCAAACCATAAGAGAAGTGAGCAAGAAAAGAAAAGAACAGAGAAGAACTACAAAAGCAACCATAAAACAAGTAACAAAATGGCAGTAAGTACATAACTATCAATAATTACTTTGAATGTAAATGGAATGAAAACTCCAATCAACAGACATGGGATGGTGGAATGGATAAAAAGCAAGATCCATCTATATGCTGCCAACAAGAGACTCATTTCAGACTGAAGACACATACACAGTGAGAATGAAGGGATGGAGAAATCTTTATCATGCAAATGGCAGTGAAAAGAAAGCTGGGGTAGCAATACTTATATTGGACAAAATGGACTTTAAAAGAAAGACTGTAACAAGAGATAAAAGACACTATATAATCACAAAGGGAACAATCTAACAAGAAGATATAACAATTTTAAATATTTATGCACCCAACATGAGGGCACCTTAATACATAAAATAGCTATTAACGAACATAAAGAAAGTAATCTATAGTAATACAGTAATAATAGGGGCCTTTAACACCCATTCACATCAATGGACAGATCATCCAAACAGAAAATCAACAAGGAAATAGTGACTTTGAATAATACATTGGACCAGATGGACCTAGCGGATGAATTCAGAACATTGCACCATAAAACAGGAGAATACACATTCTTTTCAAGTTCACATGGAACATTCTCTAGAAAAGATCACGTTAGGCCACATAACAAGTCTCAACAAATTCGAAAAGATTAGTCATATCATGCACTTTTTCTAACTACAATGCTATGATACTAGAAATCAACCACGTGGAAAAATATGAATAGAACATGGATAGAACAAATACCTGGATATTAAATAACATGCTACTAAACAATGAACAAGTCAACCAAGGAATCAAAGAAGAAATGAAAATATATATGTAGAAAAATAAAAAGGAAAACACAATGGTCCCAAATCTTTGGGATGCAACAATAGCTGTTCTAAGGGGGAAGATTATAACAATACAGGCTTACCGCAAGAAGCAAGAAAAATCTCAAGTAAATAACCTAAACTTATACCTTAAGGAGCTAGAAAAAGAAGAATAAAGCACAAAACCAGAAAGAAAGAAATAATAAAGATTAGAGCAGAAATAAATAAAATAGAAATGAAAACAAAACAAAATAAAACAAAACAAAACAAAAAACACCAATAGGACAGATCAATGAAACCAGGAGCTGGTTCTTTGAAAAGATGAACAAAACTGATAAATCTTTAGCCAGATTCATCAAAAAACAATTTTAAAAAGAGAGAGGATTCAAATAAACAAAATCACAAATGTAAAAGGAGAAATAACAGCTGACACCACAGAAATAGAAAGGATTATAAAAGAAAATTATTAAAACTATTTGTCAACAAATTGGACAACCTAGAAGTAGATATATTCCTAGAAACATATAACCTCCCAAAACTGAATCAGGAAGAAATAGAAAATTTGAACAGACCACTTACCAGCAATAAAATCAAATTAGTAAACAAAAAACTCCCAACACACAGAAGTCTAGTTGGAATTATTCTCAGAAAATATATTGTAAGCCCTAAGGAGTGAGTGTGGAAGCAGCTGAAAAGTAAGCAGCGTTTCTGTTCTCAGGTTATTGAATACAATGGCCTGGTAGGAGCAGGATCCCATGATCTCCTGGGGCAAGGCATAAGTTAAGAGAATATATTGTACCCTCTTACACTGTTGGTGGGAATGCAAGTTGGTACAGCCACTTTGGAAAACAGTGTGGAGGTTCCTCAAAAAATTAAAAATAGAGCTACCCTATGACCCAGCAATTGCACCCCTGGGTATTTACCCCAAAGACACAGATGTAGTGAAAAGAAGGGCCATATGCACTCCAATGTTCATAGCAGCAATGTCTGCAATAGCCAAACTGTGGAAAGAGCCAAGATGTCCTTCAACAGATGAATGGATAAAGAAGATGTGGTCCATGTATACAATGGAATATTACTTGGCCATCAGAAAGGATGAATACATAACTTTTTTACATCAACATGGATGGGACTGGAAGAGATTATGCTAAGTGAAATAAGTCAAGCAGAGAAAGTCAATTATCATATGGTTTCACTTATTTGTGGAGCATAAAGAATAGCATGGAGGACATTAGGAGAAGGAAGGGGAAAATGAAGGGGGGGAAATCAGAGGGACAGATGAACCATGAGAGACTATGGACTCTGAGAAACAAACTGAGAGTTTTAGAGGTGAAGGGGGTGGGTGGATGGGTTAGCCCGGTGATGGGTATTAAGGAGGGCACATACTGCATGGAGCACTGGGTGTTATACAAAAACAATGAATCATGGTGATCACTACATCAAAAATAATGATGTATTGTATGGTGACTAACATAATAAAATAAAATTAAAAAAAAAAGAGAATATACTGTAAACCCTAAGGAGTGAGTGTGGAAGCAGCTGAAACGTTAGCAGAGTTCCTGTTCTCAGGCTATTGAATGCAATGGCCCGATAGGAGCAGGATCCCATTATCTCCTAGGTTAGTCTTAGAAAGTATATTGTAAGCCCTAAGGGGTGACTGTGGAAGCAGCTGAAACATCAGCAGCATTCCTGTTCTCAGGCTATTGAATGCTATAGCCTGGTAAGAGCAGGATCCCAGGATCCCCAGGGTCAAGGCATAAGTTAGGAGCTATGATCCCTTATCCCATGACTGACTCCCTCCGTGCCTATGCATAGGGGAAAATGCAAGCCTGTTTCAAAATATTTGCCATCCCTCTATACTCCTTTCCCATGGTTAGAGGCATCTGTCCTTGCTTTTCTGATAAAAATCAAAATAAAACTATGTGCAGAATTCAGCTGCTGCTGCTCTCCTTTGCAGAGGCAGCCCTGCATGGCCACTCAGATTGGTGTCTGAGAACTTTATTTCAGTGCACGATGACAGTCTAGGACCAGATGGCTTAACAGGTGAATTCTACCAAACATTTAAAAGAAAAGTTAATACGTATTCTTCTCAAACTATTCCAAAACATAGAAGAGGAAGGAAAGCTTCCAAATTCATTCCATGAGACCAGCATTACCCTGGTACCAAAACCAGGCAAAGACATTACAAAAAAAAAAAAAAAAAAAAAAAAGAGCGAGAGAGAGAACTACAGGCCAGTATCTCTGATTAACATAGATGCAAAAATCCTCAACAAAATATTAGCAAACTGAATCCAACAATACATGAAAAAAATCATTTACCACAATCAACTGGGATTTATTCCTGGAATGCAAGAGTAGTTCAATATTTGCAAATCAATCAACATGATACCTGTCATCAACAAGAGAAAGAATAAAAACCTATGATCACTTCAAGAGATGCAAAAAAACATTTGATAATGTACAACATCCATTCACAATAAAAACCCTCTACACAACAGGTTTAGAGGGAACATATCTCAATATAATAAATGCCATATATGAAACACCTTATTCACTTAATGGTGAAAAACTTAGAGCTTTTCCCCTAATATTAGGAACAAGACAATCACCCCTATCAATATAGTACTGGAATTCCTGGCCACAGCAGTCAGACAACAAAAAGAAACAAAAGGCATCCAAATTGGTAAGGATGAAGTAAAACTGCCACTATTGGCAGATCACATGATACTATATAAAGAAAACCCTGAAGAGTCCACCAAAAAACTACTCAAATTGATAAATGAATTCAATAAAGTTGCAGGATACAAAATAAATATTTTGAATTTCTATAATAACAAAGTAGCAGAAAGAGAAATTAAGAAAACAATCCCATTTATAATTGCACCAAAAATAATAAAATACCTAGGAATAAACTTAACCAAGGAGATGAAAGACCTGTACTCTGAAAACTATAAAACATTGATGAAAGAAATTGGAAGATGACACAAACCAATGGAAAGATATTTCATGTTCATGGATTAGAAGTACAAATATTGTTAAAATGTACATACTACCCAAAGCAATGTACACATTTAATGCAATCCTTATCAAAATACCAACAACATTTTTCACAGAACTAAAACAAACAATCCTAAAATTTGTATAGAACTGTAAAAGACCCTGAATAACAAAAGCAATCTTGAAAAAGAAAAGCAAAGCTGAAGATAGCACAATTCCAGATTTCAAGTTATACTACAAAACTGTAGTAAACAAAATAGTATGATGCCGGCACAAAAATAGACACATAGATCAACAGACCAGGATAGAAAGCCCAGAAACAAACCCTCGATTATATGCTCAAGTAATATTTGAGAAAGGAGACAAGAATATGCAATGGGAAAAAGACAGTCTCTTCAACAAATGGTGTTAGGAAAACTGACAGTCACATACAAAAGAATGAAACTGGACAACTTTCTTACACCATACACAAAAATAAACTCAAAATGGGTTAAGACCTAAATATGAGACCTGAAACCATAAAAATCCTGGAAGAAAGCACAGGCAGTAACCTCCTTGACATCAGCTATAGCACCTTTTCTCTAGATATGTCTCCCAAGGCAAGGGAAACAAAAGTAAAAATAAACTATTGGGATTATATCAAAAGAAAAAGCTCTGTAAAGCAAAGGATACAATCAAGAAAACTAAAAGACAACTTACTGAATGGTAGAGATATTTGCAAATGATATATCTGGTAAGTGATTAATACCCAAAATATATTGAGAACTTATACAATTCAACACCAAAAAAAACCCCAAATAATCCAATTTAAAAATTGGCAGAAGACAAGAACAGACATTTCTCTAAAGACATAGAGATGGCCAACAGACACATGAAAAGATGCTCAACATCACTTATCATCAGGCAAATGCAAAGCAAAGCCAAAATGAGATATCACCATATACTTGTCAGAATGGCTAAAATAAAAAACACAAGAAAAAACAAGTGTTGGCAAAGATGTGGAGAGAAAAGAACCCCTGTGCCCAGTTGGTGGGAATGCAAACTGGTGCAGCCACTGTAATAAACAGTATGGAGGGTCCTCAAAAAATTAAAAATAGAACTACCATATGATCCAGTAATTCCACTACTGGGTATTTATCCAAAGAATACAAAAACACATCCAAAAGGATATGTATGTACCTCTGTTTATTGCAGCATTATTTATAATAGCCAAGATATAGAAGCAACCCATATGCCCATCAATAGATGAATGGCTAAAGAAGATAAGATATATATATATATATATATATATATATATATATATATATATATATA
>NC_058406.1:111347728-111348225 GCF_002201575.2 Neomonachus schauinslandi | reverse complement strand
TATATATATATATATATATATATATATATATATATATATATATATATTCAGTGGCATATTACCCAGCCATAAAAAAATGAATGAAATCTATCCATTTGCATGACATATATGGATATAGATCTAGAGGTATAACGCCAGATGAAATAAATCAGTCAGAGAAAGAAATACCATATGATTTCACTCATATATGGAATTGAAGAAACAAAACAAAGAAAATAAGAGACAAACCAAAAAAACAAACTCAAATATAAGGAAAAAACTGGTGGTTACCAGAGAGGAGGTAGGTAGGGGGATAGGTAAAATAGGTGAGGGGATTAAGAGTACATTTATTGTAATGAGCACTGAGTAATGTATAGAATTTTTGAATCACTCTATTGTACACTTGAGCTAATGTAACACGTTATGTTAATTTTACTGGAATTTTAAAATAATTGAAAGAAAGAAAGAAAGAAGAAAGAAAGAAAGAAAGAAAGAAAGAAAGAAAGAAAGAAAGAAAG